>NW_010364290.1:438945-442784 GCF_000414095.1 Morus notabilis
CATTCTCAGTCCATGGCCCTTCGCCAAGTGGGGGATTGACCTGATCGGGCCATTACATCCTGCACCTGGGGGGTTGAAATTCGCGATCGTTGCGGTAGACTATTACACGAAGTGGGCAGAGGCCAAGGCCCTAACCACTACCACGGAAGCAGCCTGCACCAAATTCATGTGGGACCACATCGTATGCAGGTTTGGGGTTCCTCACTCGATAGTATCCGACAACGGGAAGCAATTTGACAACGCCGCGACACGCAGATTTTGCGACGGTTTGGGCATCCGAAAAGACTTCTCGGCACCAATCCATCCACAGTCAAATGGGCAAGTCGAGGCCATCAATAAAATTCTCAAGTATACCCTAAAGAAGAGACTCGATGACCTAAAAGGGAGATGGGCCGAGGAGCTTTCCAAGGTTTTATGGGCATATAGAACAACAAGCCGAACTACGACAGGAGAAACGCCTTTTCTCCATGGCTACGGCGTCGAGACGGTACTCCCCGTAGAAATTGAAACGCCAACCCTAAGAACTGTTGTCCACAACGACGAGGATAACGCGGAGGGCATGAACGGAGAACTCGATTTACTGGAAGAAAAGCGACTCAACTCCCAATTACGTCTCGTCGCTTATCAGCAACGGACGGCACGATATTATAATAAGAAAGTCCGGCAAAGAAGGTTCACCCCAGGAGACCTAGTGTTAAAAAGGGTGACACAAAGCACAAAACCCAAGAATACTGGTCCCTTGGGCCTGACTTGGGAAGGACCCCTATCGCATAAGGAAAGTACTACGACCTGGCACTTACGTATTAGAAAACCTCGACGGCAAAAAGGTTCAACACCCGTGGAATGCTGAGCAACTAAAGTTGTATTACCAATAATGTATGAAGTTGTTATGCGTTTTTAATTATACATTCTTTACAAATATTGTAAATTTATATATTTTCAGCGTGAGATAGATTGACCCCTTAATAACGTGTCTGCTTAAAAGAAAACTCAAGGGTGTATTTATCAGACGCAGGGGGAATGAAGACGCTCGACGTCAAATCCTCCAAGGAGGAAAGACAAAACACTTAGTGAAATTCTAAAGAATTTCCTAAGACGACGACCCAAAGGGATAAGCTCGACGTCAAATCCTCCAAGGAGGAAAGACAAAACACTTGGTGAAATTCTAAGGAATTTCCTAAGACGACGACCCAAAGGGATTAGCTCGGCGTCAAATCCTCCAAGGACAAAGACGGCACTTAGTAAATTCCAATGAATTTTTGAAAGAGAAACAGGAAGGAAATCAATGATTATGAATCAAGATATGAACATAACCCATTGCCTTTATATAGAAATACGGGTAACATAAAAATTGTCTGAAAGCAAAAAAAAAAAAAAATGGGGTGATAGAAGATAGCTCCTAAGCATCGTCGCCACAATCCGTTGGCTCCTCGTCGGCACCACCCGCTGGCTCCTCGCCGCCGCCAACGAAGGGAGCGTTCTCTTCATCGCCACCAGGAGGGGGCACTTCCTCGTCGCCGGCAGGAGGAGGCGAGTTGTAGAGGAAGCCCAAGTCCCAATCAGGATTCTCTTTTTTTATCAGATCAACAATTTGCTGACCCGCCGACTGGAAATCATTATTGCGGATGTCAAAGAGCTCTTGAGAAGCCTTGAATTCCTCAATGATCCGCGCCCGTCTGGCGTTGAAGGTTGCCTCGGCCTCCATCTTCCCGTCGATCTTCCCCTCAGAATACCGACTCTCGGCATCCACGATCGCCTCGGCCAGTTTCTTTTCAGATTGATCAGCCCGTCGAGTAAGCTTTGTGACTTCAGCCTTCAACTTGGTTACTTCGCTGTCCAGGCTTATCAGTTGGGCCTTCGCCAAATCCCTCTCCTCGATGGCATCATCCCTGCTCTTCTTGGCCTCATCGACGAGCGACTGAAGCTTGGCCTCTAAATCGTCCATCTCATCCTTTCGCTCCTCGACCTTGATTAGGTCAAGGAGGTTAAGAAGGGAAAGGACGAGGCTCTGGAAAATGGAGGATATTTGCTTGCGTTAGCGGTCGACTATGGAAGACTGGGATGCAGCGACCCAATGAGGCTCGAGGAACGACTCGTATAAGGCCTGGAAGATGAGGGAAAAGCGAGGGGGGAGTTTTAGCATCGCCCCGACCTCGGCGTCAGAAATATCCGAAACTTGGAAGTTCGCATCCGTAATCTTCCCCCACGGGATCAGTATGCGTTCTCTTGGTCCCGGGGGTGCACGGACATCAGGAATGGGCACTACCGGTGTCCAGGTCTTATCAGTCGACGCGTAGCTAGGGGTCGGCTCCTCAGTACGCCTCCTCTTGTGCTTGCTCTTTTTGCCTTTCGGTGCAGGGCAGGAAGAGCCGGCCTTCTCCTTCCCCTTCGCTGAAGGCTGTTGGCCTGACGGGGGCCGCGGGACAGACGGCGGCTGTTGGTTCGGCACCTGTTGTTGGCTTGGCGCTGGCCGTTGGCCCCCAGGAAGCTGGATTCTCAAAGATGCCATCTCTAGCAAGAAAGAGAGGGTACCGTCAGCATTAGGAAAATACGATTCTTAATTCAACAAGGCGTCGAGAGAAGTCATTACCTTCGTCGCTTAAATGGAAATATGAACGAACGGCGTCGAGATCCGAAGGGTTTGGAAGGTCGAGAATTAGGCCCGCAGTACGAAGGTTCTCCTTGCTCAAGAGCGTGTCGATGTGACGAACCTCCGACGAGTAGGAAAAAGCTTCTGCGATCCTCGCCAAGCTGTTTCCAGAAAACTTTGGCCGATCCTGGTTAACTGCAACACAGAGGACTCCTCGTCAACATGTGAAAAGGGGGATCAGGTCAGATAAAGAGAGAATTGAGGGGCTTACTCATATTCCCAAACGCTGCCTGCACCTACCTTTGGCGGGGCTGGCGGTCGTTGGGATGGAAGTTAAAAGGCCCATGGATCATGAAATACATGGGCTTCCACCCATGTGACGATGAGGGGATGCCCAGAATAAGCTTTCCAAACCTAGGCTGAGCCCTCCCATGGCCACTCAGAAAATACCACCCATCGTACTTGGCGACGTGGCACAACTTGTACATGAATCGGAACTCGTCCAGTGGGAGTTCCATGTCAAACTTCTGGTTCCATAGAATTCAGGCTCCCGCAAAGCAGTACCAAAAGTTCGGCGCCAATTGGGCAGGAGAAATGCCGTAAAAGTGGCAATAATCTTTTACGAAGGGATAAATTGGGATAGTCATCCCTGCAGTTACCGCTCTTGTGTAGACCGGAAGGTATCCGGTCGGCGGCATACTGGTCCTAAAATGCTTATCGGGGAGGAGGTACTCGAGCCGCCTCCCGTCAATACATCCCTCCTTCACAGCCCGAATGATATCCTTATTTCGGACCTTCGACGCCACATCGTCGGCTGTAAAGGAGGGCCTATCTGGGTCTCCGCTCGTGGAAGCCAGGGGGCATCCACCGTCGCAGCGGCTACTCCGCTTACGTTCCCCCCTGTAAAAGGGATCCGCTCAACCACTTCGTCTATCATTCGGTCGACGCTACCGAATTCACTGCCGAGATCGTCGCCCGGCTCAAAACTTCCCTCGACATCCTCGATATCCCTCAGCACAGAGCTGACACCGGAAGACGAAGAGGTCCATGAGATCTCTACCACCGAAGGAGGGTCAGAACGGACGACAGAAAGAGAATCCTCTCGACTGGGTGAACTTTGGGCCATTGTTCTGGTAATAACAAGGACAAAAAGCTAAGTTAAAACCCTAACATCGAGAGGAATAAACGGTGACTACTCTAAACGATGACTGGTTAAACGTCGACCATTCATACAAGAATGGTAACGACG
>NW_010364290.1:443054-496752 GCF_000414095.1 Morus notabilis
CAGCGGCAAAAAGTTTTTTGAAGTTTCGAAGAAGGAAAAAATGACCCTCGGGTCCATAGAGAGTATTTAAAGAGTCAGGAATGAAGGCCCCCAACCGTCGGATGAAGACCCTAAAAGACCAACGGCCAGGGATCACTCTCCGTATCTGACGGTAAGAGGAAGGGCGAAAAATTGAAAAGACGCGGATCCGACGGCCTATATTCATTTTCTTGAAACACGGATACTCATCATTATGCCAAATCAATCGACACGACGGTTATACACCCAAAGCACCCAGGCCATCATTACGGACGGAGATTCGGGACCGATTTCCCACACCCGAAGCACGGAAAGGACAAACCGAACCTAGAGCTCGAGGCCGCCTAAAGAAGGAGCCCTCGACCTGGGGGGTGGCTGTTGTGTGGGAAAATGTGATGGACACCTGGACTGACGGTGCCACGACACGTGGCTATACTTACTTTCCACTGAGCACCCAACCATCGACGCTTCGTTTCCCTCAAGATCAGCTATAGAACCCGAAGATGAAGTCCATAATTAGGGCGACGACCCTATGAGGCGTCGACGGTTGATTTTGCCTGGGTCGACACGACAAGATCCCTCGACTGCAGAAGAGATCACTGGAAGGGGCGAGAAAGGTTAAACAACCACTAACGACGAGGGGAACGTCCCTTTTCGACATGATAGGTTACATGCAAAGATAAGGGAAGTCTGACAGCAGTAATTGCAATTTTACAAACCCCTTCCCCCCCCAGGGGACAGAAAAGCATTACGGAGAGTTACAGAGCCGTAATAGAATACTAATTGGTTGAGTGAACAGTACTAATTAGTGGGCTATGTCTGGGCCTAGAAGGGGAGAGCACTTGAGTGTTCCTACCTACGAAAGAAACCCACCCAGTGAATGAAGCCCGAGTACAAAAGAAGAAGGACCTCAATAGGAAAGGGGACCGAAAAATTCAAAAGAAAAAAGAAAGAGATAGAGAGAGAAAGAGAGATGATATTCATTGTAAACTCAGATTTCCACAAAAAGAAATATAGTATATACAGTGGATGTAGCTCTAATTTCATAGAGTGAACCACTATAAAATTCTTCTTGTTCATTTACATACAGTTCATTCAAACACAAAAATACTTAAATTCAACCTGAATCCACACTTTCATTAAACCCACAAGCCGGTAATCCAAAGGGGAACCCCAAGGTATTCCGGCGGGTTTATTGTTGACGAAATCCAACCGTCAACAGGGAAGTCGTCATAAATTTTTATTATCATGATAAGATACCTTTATGTATCATGGTAGGACACCGATGGTTTATTTGAATTTTTTGTACGACAAGCATCTCTAATACAGTTATAATTATTGTGTCAATTGTAAATTTAGTATTTAAGTACAAAAAAACATTCTTTAATATAATATTATTTATTGTATCAAAATTTTCATATATTATACTTTGTGACAAATTTCTCACTAAATATAACATATGAAAAATTTAACATTTGATTATTATTAGTTGAAATATTTATTGTAACTTTTACATTTTTTAATTATTTTAAAACTAAAAGTTTACTTTTATAACTTTCAAAGCTTAATTTAACATTTTAAATAACTTTATGCATTAAAATAAAAATAAAAATAACATATCATATTATACTTTTTTATGTTAAATATATAATTAGCATTAATATTTATATGAGAGATAGTCTTATAATAAATATGTACAAGTCACTCGTGGCAACTAACGGTATCTACTATATTAATTTTTAGGGCATATTAAATGTAGTGGAATGATATTCGAGTAATTTTTCCTTGCGATGATGATCATTTTTATTTGTTATTATTATTATTATTATTATTTTGAAAGAATGACGATGATAAATTGAAGGCATGGATTTGTGGAAAATCTGAACCAAGCTGTTAGATTGTTAATTATTTGTGGGCCAACAAGAAGAGGCAGTCCAATGGATTTGGACCCCAGGCCCGTTTATCAGCTTCGTCGATCGTCTGTTCTGTTCTTTTCTTTTTACAATTATTTTTTTTCCTGTTCGCCATTTTTGACATTTTCTCTTTTTGACTACCACGAGAGCGTGGAATTGTTTCCTTAAAATAATAATAATAATAATAATAATAAAAAGAGCGTGGATTTGTTTGTCAAAAAATATTTAATGGTGTTCAGCAAACGCAGGGCTTCGGCAGCCCTTTTTTTAATTAAAAATTTTAAAAAAATAACTCGAGTTATAATTTTTTTTAAGTTCATGTTCTTTTAAGTTTGAACTCGAATTTAAACTCGAGTTTGGGACTTAAGAACCTGTTTAGTTGAAAGATTCGTTCTCTGATTCGACTACAGTATTTTTTCTCACAAAAAACACACGTAAATCGAAAATGGTTCTAATCCATAAACCAAACGGGTAAAACTCGAGTTCAAGTTTCCCTTTCAATTCGAGTTCAAAAACTCGAACTCAAATTAATGAACAGTATTTTTTCTATTCTTAAAAATGCTATAACTTTTTCGTTTTAATTCTGATTGAGATGATTTTTTTCTATGTGTTGACAACGAAAAGACGAATAAAACCTCACCCATATACCCTATTAAAATTTTCCATCAGCATTGATTTTTTATTAAAATACTATCTAAATATAAATTTAAGTTTTGACTCACTCAAACACAAACTCAAAAAGATTTTTATCTCAAACCATAACTCAAATGTACACAATCAAACACAAACTTAAGTTACAATTTTAACTCAAATTATAACTCAAACTCAATTTAAAATTTACACTCAAATCACCTAACTCAAAAAGGACAAAACAACAAGCCCCAAATTGCTAGCTCCTAGCGTCATCCGAAAAGCAACTGAATTTGTCCAAAAAACAGCCAAGGAATTGCCAACTTCTCTATTAGATGGATGATATTATTGTATGATTTTCTAAATAGGAATCCAAAATAAAATTTTAATCATTAAAAAATAGAAGAAAATTTTCAATTTTCAAGGAAAAAATAAAAAGGCTAGAAATAGAAAAGGCTTTTCGGCAAAAAAATAAAAATTAAAAATTAAAAATATTAAAAAATAAATTCACCCATAATTTTAAATCATAATTTATAATTTTTTAAAATATATTTTAAAAAAAAAAACATATATAAAATGAAGATATTTCTAAATTTATAAATCAAACTTCCACTAAATAAAAATTTTAGTTATTTATAAGCCACTAATATCATGCCGCGTATGCAGAACGTAGGGCTAGCTTCCGTGTGAAATGTGGTAGTCCGCGTGCTGGTTCCTCTGGAATATTCTTCATATATATAAATATATTTAAATTCACCTGTTTTCCTCGAATTTGCGTTTCACCTCAACAAACCCTAAAACCGCTTTTTCTCAGATTTTCTACAACTTTCTCACCCCCCAAACAAAAGAACAGAAAATGGCGTCGTTCAGCGAAGCTCCCCCTGGCAATGCAAAGGCCGGAGAGAAAATCTTCAAAACCAAGTGCGCTCAGTGCCACACCGTCGAAAAAGGCTCTGGTCACAAGCAAGGTAATCGATCATCAAGTTTTCTTCTTTTTCTTTTTCAATTTTTTTTATGTTCTGATTTTGTGAAATTAAGGTTTTTGGGTGGCTAATTTTCTTGTCTTTCGGTTGGATCTATCGGTGATATGTACATATCTATGTAAGTTGTTTGGATCTGTTCTGATCATGGTGTTTCGTCTTGTTTGGATTCTATCATTACAATTTTGTGCGTTTTCTGTACTTTTAGATCTTTAGGCATTTCTTAACCGAATGATGTGATGTGATATAAACCCGGTATTTCGATGGAATTTGTTTATTTGATTATTGTTAAAGCTTGAGAAGATAAATGATTGTGTTCGGTTTTTGTGTTCCAATGGTTCGCTGAACCTGGGTAAAGTTGGCACCTTTGATCGGAGTCCAAAAGAAATGGTTGGAGATTTTGAATTTCTTCATTACATTTTTTACCAGGAAAATTGTCTCCAAATGGAACCAATGGCGTATCCCCATGTTATTAAAGAGGAATAATGAACAAATCAGGAGATTATTTCCCTTAAAAATGAATTGGAATAGCTAATACTTAGAAGCGTGATAACATTTTGGAACTTGAGTATTTGTTTTGTTTGATATCATTTCTCTAGCATTGTTAGGTCTAGAATATCAATGTTTAGAGTGAAATGTCTGGGAGCTGAGAAATTGATGACTACTTGTTTGTCTTGTCATTTTATAATGATTTTCTTTTATGGCCAGAATGCTTTTAGCCGTGTACTTTCCCCATGTCCCCTTGAAGTTATCACATAAATTTTTCGATTACATTATTCCTTTTGAAATTGGGAACTATCGACTTTCGTTCTTAAAGTTTTTGTGATGATCTTAAAGATTTCTGAAAATTCAGGACCCAATCTAAATGGATTGTTTGGAAGGCAGTCTGGAACAACTCCAGGATACTCTTACTCTGCTGCTAACAAGAACATGGCTGTGAATTGGGAGGAAAAGACATTGTATGATTACTTGCTAAACCCCAAGAAGGTATGAATGTTTTCAAGTTTCAATCTACTTTCTCTATTATCTCATGGCTTTGTGATTTCGGAATGCTTGTTTGATTCTTTTAGAGTTTTAGTATCCTGGCTAACATGCCTCTGTGTATGTTTGGTGCTCAAACTTTAGCTTATGCTTGCTATGGTCGGGCATTTCGTCTTTTTCGTCTTTTCTTCTAATTGTCTTTCTGGATTCAGATCCAGAGTTCCCTTTTCCCAAATTAATGATTATTGTGGTGTTCGTTTTTTGACCATGAATTGTTATCATCTCTGTGTACTTTTTATCCTTCTGTTAGTACTGATCCTCGAAAAAACTCGTCTTGCAGTACATTCCTGGAACGAAGATGGTGTTCCCGGGATTGAAGAAACCTCAGGACCGCGCAGACTTAATTGCCTATTTGAAGGAATCTACTGCTTCTTAAAAGATGTATCCTCATCCCATTCCATTTTGCAGCAGTTAATATTTGTTCGCACAGAGCGGCTGAATTGCCTTTTGTTTTACCAATAAACTAAAGACCATTTAGGTCTGCAATGCTCGGAGTTTTGCTTTCCTATTATTTCTCTAGGAAGAGGTTGCTGTAATTGGCAAACAAACGTAACAATCAGTTTGGTTATAATTTTTTGGATTTGGTGGAACACCATTTTACTGATTATAAATTATTGGATAATTTCTTTTATATTTTTATCTCGGTGCGAATATTGTTATAAGCTTTATATACATCAGGAACTGATGAGCAAGGATTTTATTTTTTTCTCCTCTGGTGAGGATGAACTGAGTAAGATCTTAAGGACTTGAGGAAATGGAATTTTTGAGGATAGTCATTATATGATTGAACATGAAAGCTTATATTCCATGACCAATTCTTTATGCCATTGGAAGATGACAATTAGCCCCCAATATGAGGGTCATATTGATGTTGGTGAGAGCTTAAACTCATTTTGCAAGATCAGCTGTTTTTGGACGGTAAAGCTTGAATTTTCGGGAAAAACACGGTACTGGGGAAATCAGGACTCTGTGGCGGGGAGCACTGGTAGGTGGTAATATTAGTACGTGTTTCTCAACATTATGTTTTGATAGATGAAAATCAGAATATAATGAAAATAGAAAAACTTATTACAGCATTAAAATTGGGAGTTCTTATGAGCATGTTATTTTACTCTACTAATAGAAATTGTATTTTTAATGTTAATTTTTTAACAGTTTAGCTTGCAACAGGAGCAGCTGTGAATTTTTTAATATGAACTAATATAAAAAATTAATTAACTTTTAAAATTTATTGTTTCTACCGGTACAACAAAATAACATGTTTCACGTAAAATTCTTTTTTAATGATTAGATTCTAAGCTAGAATAATATACAAAAACTTGTGTCTTGGGGTTCGGTTCGTAAGTGAAAACCCAAAAACCAAAAACAAAAAAACAAAAAACCATAGAAAAGGGGAGAGAACGTAAATAACAGGATGTAGAAAGACTAATACAGGCTGATTCATCGTTTTTTTATTTCGGTTGAGACTGGAAAGGACGGCGAAGCCCTGGTATCTGCAACACAAAGTAGTCATATGAACTGACCATCAGTTTCATTACAAACGTACATGTAACAAGACTTGAACTCGTATTTTCCTAACTAAAGAATTGCATCACCAAACTATGGTCTTAAAAACATAGCTTCAATAATATTGTTATGTCCGCCGCCAATATATAACCGTGAATGGTAACACCTCAAAACATAAGTTGAATAAAGATCAAACATCCCAAGTAATCACGTATCCCCTTTAAACATGTTTCTATTTTAAGTTACTTTAAACAAAGTAAATTTGCCATAGAACGATCACATTCACATTCCCAATTTATTGGTCCCAATTTCATATCCTCGAATTTAACCGTTCGTCGTTGCCCCGGGCTGTGTTATAGTTCATACAAATATTGGAAGAAGTGACAGTATCATAGAAATTTCTCCTCTGTTGCCTCTTAGGGTTGGGGGTTGGGGACGGCATAAATGAGTCTAATTCCTAGTGATCTAAGAGGTACGAATCTTTCTTCCTTTCATGACATCCAAAGAGGAGAAACTGACCTCAACTCCATGGGGGCCTATTCGGTTCCGAGATATAAAGTTAAGTATCAGAGTGGCAAACTCCTCAGGTACATCTTCCTGCAAAAATTTGGAACACAATTGGCACCATTTCTTAAATGAAAGATGAATTACGAGGTGAGCGAAAATTCAAAAAATAAAATAAAGCACCATGAAACACAATCGATATTTACCTGTATAGCATGCCCGGTATGTCTCACAACAACCATTTGAAATTTTCCTTGCATTTGACCAATCGTGAGAGCTCTGTTTTAGACAAAATAAATAAACAGGGGTAGGCCACGTTAGCAGAAAGTTTCAAAAGAATCTCTAATCAAGCCCCCTCTGCTATGTCATTCGTAAGGACAATGGAGTCGAATTTTATCAATCCTTGTTTTCAAATTTTGTTTCCTAAATAGAAATCTATGAAATGTGAAATCTGATTTCATACCATATCATGCCAACATGAAAAGTCTAGGAAAAAAAAATATCATATTCAATATGTGACCTGATCTAATCAAGCAGTGACGTCGTAATATGTTACTATACTTAGATGAACTCTGATGTCATTAGAAAAATACTACAAATAAATATAATGGTAGGCAAGTCCATGGGGAGAACCTGTCCAGTCGGTCTGTTCCAGCCAAAAGCAGCAGCTTCGGAACAGGACTTGACAGAAATTTTTCTGAAAGGCCTTCATACCTGCAAGTAACTAACTGTTTAGTAACTGAACTGGAGTGGCAATGACTTATGAAACACCAGGTATCATATAAAAGTAAAAAATCCACTAAATTACGTTCACCAGAGAGACCTTGGCTGACCATGTGGGTCATTTGAAGCGAGTATTCTCAAAGCTTAGAGAATACAAGCTTTATGTGAAGAAAGAAAAGTGCGAATTCTGCCGCCAAGAAGTGAAGTTCTTGGGACATTGGGTCAGAAAGGGGCAGATTCAGATGGATGAAAAGAAGGTGCCGGCAATCCTTGATTGGCCTACTCCGACTAAGGTAACTGACCTGAGATCTTTTCTGGGACTTGCTAATTATTATCGCAAGTTTATCAGGGGCTATTCGAAGAAGGTGAACCCTTTGACAGATTTGCTTAAGAAGGACCAGAAGTGACATTGGAAGGATGAGTGCCAAGCGGCATTTCAAAAGTTAAAAGGATGTTGTTGCATCTGAGCCAGTATTCAAGTTGCCTGATTTTGAGAAACCATTCAAAGTGCTTACTGATGCCTCTGGCCGTGCTATTGGGGGTGTGTTGGTTCAAGAGGGACATCCATTGGCTTTTGAGAGTCGAAAGTTGAAAGACTATGAGCAAAGGTATTCAGTCCATGAGAAAGAGATTGATAGGTTTCAGAGAAGACTCAATTGAGATTAGGGCTGAATTAGGGCTTATTATTATTAATCAAATCAATTGAAAAACAAATCCTGACCTACAATTCGAGAGGTAGGTCAATCTCTCCTAAACTCCTAACTATTCCTAATAACTTGACAAAACTCAGCATAAGCCTAATTAACTTCCTAATATCCTCTTTATACTAAAGCCCTAAATCCTTAAAATACCAAAAGACTACTCTGCCCCCTAATCTTACGCCTAACATAAGTCTGTAAGGGCTTGGGCTTAACAGAGATGACTGCGGTTGTGCACTGCCTTGATGCTTGGAGGCACTATCTCTTGGGCACAAAGTTCACTGTCATGACGGATAATGTGGCCAATACTTACTTCAAAACTCGGAAGAACCTGACCCCGAAGCAAGCAAGATGGCAAGAATTCTTGGCTGAATTTGATTTTGTGTGTATGCACAAGCCGGGAAGGGAGAATCAAGTGGCTGATGTGTTAAGTAGGAGGGATGTTCAAGCCTATGTTGCAGCGTTGTCTGCGGTGCAGTCAACTTTTCTCGACCGGGTGAGGGAGCAGGCTATGCCCAACACAACCTACTCGAAGCTGAAACAGGAAGTCAGCGAGGGTGTGGTTAAGAGGTACCTAATTGAAGATGATCTGTTATATGCCAAGGGTGACAGATTATTTGTCCCTAGCGGAGGGGGACTACGGCGAGAATTACTGCGGGAGATGCATGACCCTCAGTGGACAGGTCACCCAGGTATGGAAAGAATGTTGGCTTTATTGTCTAAGTCATATTTTTGGCCAAAGATGGGTGACCATGTTGAATTCTATGTGAAGACCTATAAGGTATGCTAGCAAGATAAGCTTGAGAAGAAGAAGCGGGGTTGTTGCAGCCCCTTCCTATTGCTGAAAAGCCATGGGAGTTGATTTCCATGGACTTTATTGTGGGTTTTCCAGAAGTTAAGGGGATGAGTTTGGTTCTAGTTGTGGTTGATTGGTTCTCGAAGTATGTTATCTTCATTCCAGTACCAAATGCTTGTACTGCTGAAGTTGCGGCAGAGTTAATTTTCAAGCATGTGGTGAAACTTTTTGGATTACCAAGAGACATTGTCAGTGATAAAGACTCGGTTCACTGGTCAGTTTTGGACTGCTTTGTTTTATATGATGGGTTCGGAGTTGAAATTCTCTACAGCCAATCATCCGCAGACCGATGGCCAAATAGAGAGAATGAATCAGTTGCTGGAAGAGTACCTAAGGCATTATGTGAGTGCAAGTCAGAGGGACTGGGCTGATTTACTTGATGTTGCACAGTTTTGTTACAACTTGCACAAATCCTCAGCCACGGGAATGAGTCCTGCAGAGTTGGTGATGGGTCAACAACCTCTGACTCCTCATGAAGTAGCCAAGCAGAAGTCCCAAGGAGTTTGCCCTGCTGCTTACAGGTTTGCACGGGACAAGACCGAACTATTGGAACAGGCGCGGGACAGTCTATCTAAGGCTGCTAGGAGAATGAAAAAGGATGCTGATAAGCATCGTAGAACGTTAGAGTTCGATGTAGGGGATAAGGTGTTGCTGAAACGTACTCCCCAAATTTGGAAAAAGGTGACAAACAAGCGGTTCCACAAGTGGCTGGTTGCGAAGTATGATGGCCCTTTTGAGGTAGTGAAGCGTATTGGGAATGTTGCCTATGGATTGAAGCTGCCTGAACGGTTGAAGATTCATCCCACATTTCATGTGAGTTTTCTAAAACCATTCCATGAAGATGGTGAAGGCAGTAGTCGGACTCGAGACAAGTGAGCTCCTCCAACGATCAGAGTTGAGTTTGACAAGGAGATTGAGAAGATCCTTGATCACAGAACGTTGGGAGCAAGCAAGAAAAACTGGAGGGCTGAGTACTTAATTCAGTGGAAAGGAAGTAGTGTGGCAAACGCTACTTGGGAGAAGGCAGTCTCCCTCTGGCAGTTCGAAGATCAAGTAAATGCTTACTTGAATAGCCTCCCGACGAGGACATCGGTTTCTTCTGGTGGGGGTGGTTTGTTAGCCCCTTAGTGGCGTGGGGCGCTGTGTCTTGGTTGGGTTAGGTTCACCACCAAGGCCACTGACCGAGACACCAAGGCATGCTATGGGTGGGCATGGCCTTAGGTCGAACTTGGTTGGATAGGATGGCTGACTTCACGGTGATGTGCGTGGGATTGGCCCAATGGGCGTGTGTTGAGGGCCCTGGTTAGCCTAGGTGGCTGTTCCAGGGGCCCAACGGGCTAAGATGTGGCCCAAGACCCGGATGACTTAGAGACCTGGTCAGATGACACATATCGGTGGCGGTTATGAGCGGTTACCGACGTTTCCCAGCCCTTGGCGGGCATGTGCGCGGAAATGATGGGCAGAGACAAGTCTGAAGGACAAATGGCAAGCTGCATAGCCAGACAGCATGCCTGGCAGTTACTCAGAGTGACCAGGCGCCCAGATGGCTCGTGCGGGTTGGTCCAGGACACTGTTGGCAGTTATTTGTTGTAATCTGCCTTGTATGGCTATATGTTCCACGAAAATGGCAGAGACATGAAAATGTCATGATCCTGCATTGACTGTAAACACTTGTATTTCCTTCTTGTTGAATGAATAACAGGGTTGGGTGAAATTTCCCGTAAGATTGTGCCTTGCGTTTGCGTGTGTGGGTTCATGTGTGATTCCTTACTGTTGCGCTATTGAGTGTGCTGTGTTGATTCGTGTTTGGCTGACTAAGTGTGGGTCACTTAGGCCATCACATGGTCGATTTGTTCGAGAAAATTTGCGCGAGAGACTGTCCCTGTGACAGTTGGTATCAGAGCCAAGGTCTGATACCAATCAGCATATTCATTAGCATCACAACTTGGCAAAATCATCGCATGTTATACATTTCTTTTTCCACAATGTGCTTCATTTGGCAAAAGAAACTAAAGGAATGGTCGTGTACTTGTACTATCAACCATTTGTGTGAGAGAGAGACTCATATTAAGTTCAAGCGTTCCTTTTTCCCCTCCTTTGACTAATGGAAATTTTTGTTTCTAGCCTTTTTACCTGATCTAGCTAATATATGGAATAGTCAGTCCTAAAAAAGGTTGTCATCAACTCAACCATGAAATTGTGCACCAGACCAGAATACATCACGAAAGAACAAATCCTTCCAAGACCCAGTGTTGGAGATACATCTGAATGCTGTAGCATCAATTAAAAATACTTAAAGTAACGACAAGCTAAGACACCCGAAATACGTACCAGCCTCTCCAATACTGTTCTGTTTCTTCCAATCGTGCTCTGTAAATGTAACTGCAGCACAAACTCAGAGCTATGAATGACCATGGACAGTATAAAACAGACAAACTCGCTTGATCCAAGAGTCAGGTAACTGAAACCATTACAGATGCCAGGTCCTAGATAATTATAAAACAGTCCTTACCATTTCTTTGATTCATTATACTTTAATGTGGTAGGGATTGATAGACGAGCAGAATCAATGTTTCTTAAAGTGCCTCCTCTGACACTCCATTCAATCTACAAAAGGTTTAATTTGAGTTAAAATGACACATACATTACCATTGAACAAAAGGAAGCATCCCCCCGCCCCCGCCACAAAAAAAAAAAACACAAACACACACACGCACAAAATATATATATATATATATATATATATATCTAATTCCATGAGCACCACCAATAAACTCATAACAAAGGTTAGAGACAAATAAAAAGCAATATTTACTCAGAAAAAGTAAACAGAGATTATAAAAATAAAATAAAAAGAAGATCTTCAGAACTTATTGCTGGGTCTAAGTCATTCAAAATTTTGAATGATAACAATTAATTGCAATAGATCATCTGGGAAGAAAGATCACGTACTTATTTCGTTCATGTCCAACAATAGACAAAACACTATCATCTTGACTTCAGACTTTACTGATTAACTTTACTCATTAAGATGTTCTTTCCAGAAAGGATCACAGAACACCAAATGTTCAAGAACAACAAGACTCAAAACTAAAAGAAATCATGGCGTAACTTTTAGTTCCAGGAGAAAACCTACTTAGTATCTGCCACATAACTGTAAAAAGAACGGTAACAAATGAAAATGTCACAGATATAAGCCTCTTATTCACTAGTTTAACTTCCCAATTAGAGTTGTCAAATGGGACGGGCCGTTAATGTCACAGATTTAAGCCTCTAGTTGATACTTTTAGGTCTTTTAATGTTAATATATCTTGTACTTCTGATCTATGGGATGGGTGCAATAAAACTAAATATTTATACGTTACGGTGCATTATTTTGATAATAAATGAGTTTTACAAAAGAGAATAATAGGTCTTCGTTTATGTCCATTTCATCATAACGCAAATACTATTTTTGGAACAATAATGAAAATTTTTGGGTTTTATAGGATAAAAGATAAAGTTTTAACTATTACTTTTGATAATGCGTCAGCTAACACGGCTGCAATTAACATGTCTAAACGTAGTTTGAAACCAGCGTTTGGTGGTGAAATTTTTTATCAACGGTGTGCATGTCACATAATAAATTTAGTACAAGAAAGAATTGAACATATTTCCTGTAATCTAACAAATATTAGAGAATCTTTATTATTCATATCTAGTTCTGAAGCTTGGCTCCAAGAATTTCAACAATATTGCAGGAGTAGCCAGATGCGCCCAAGAAAATTTTCAACTAATGTGAGACATAGGTGGAACTCCACCTACTTAATGTTGAAGGCAACACTCCCGTATCAACAGTTCATCACAACGTATGTAAACAGTAAGAACGATCAAATTTTAATTTTTGATACAGAGTGGAGTATTGATGAGTACTTTTTTAAATTTTTAGAAGTTTTCTACAATGCTACTGAATTACTTTGCGGAGTTTATTATCCTACTGCATAATTAACTTTGTACCAACTATTTAATATTTCAGAAATATTTTTTTATTATAGGGATACTTCACTTTTTAGAAATATAGTTAAGCTAATAGAAGCTAAATTTAAAAGTTATTGGTCCGGTGTCCTATATTATATGCATTAACAACCATTTTAGATCCTAGATGCGGAGTAGATGAGACCGAATCTTTAATGACTACTACGACAGAAAATTTATGTATTGATATGCTACTAACTATTACTGATGCTAGGAAAATGTTAGAAAAATTATTTGATTTGTATGAAGCAAATTACGGAACAGGTCAAAAAGAACATGGAACATTGACGCCAGCAAGCAGTTCGGAGCCTAAAGGCTCATCGTGGAGCTTCTTGAAGAAAAAAGAGAAAACATCAGGATCGTCATCAACACAAGTGTCTACCGAATTGGTTAAATATTTTGAATCAAATTTTATAATCGATGATGACAAACTGGACATCTTACAGTGGTGGAAAAGCAAGACCGATCGTTTTCTAACACTTTCCGTAATAGCCCGTGACGTTCTGACAACTCCAGTGTCAACAATTGCATTGTAGTAAGCATTTAGTGTAAGCAACCGAATTCTTGACGAAAATAGAAGCAGAATGTATCCGGATATCTCGGAGGGGCTAATGTGCGTTAAAGACTAGGAAGATGCCAGAAGACAAAAACAACAATATACAGATGATTCAATTCAAAAATATTTTTCTAACTTACATAACAGAATCATCTGGAAGCACTTAGATTTTGTAATTTACTTATCCTAGAATACTGCACTCTTTTTTCCTTCACTAAGATTTTGTCCCGATCTCCCCACGGGTTTTTAACGAGGCAGTCATTTATGTGTACTTATTCGCATTATCTTAATTCAATAAAATCACATCTTTTGGGGGCATAGGAATTTTTTTTATTAAATATTAAAAAAAAATAAAAGGGCCAAGGCCAGCCCGTGAAGGACCTGAGCCCAGGCCCGGCCCTGACTCTTATGGACTAGGGCCGAGGGCCAGTGCTGGGCCTGAGGGCTTCTCCTCAATTGTGCAAGGCCGTGCTAGGCACGGCCCAGGCCCGTCACGGACGGGCCTGGGGTTAGAAGGGCCGTGCCGGCCCGGCACGGCCCTTTTGACACCTCTATTCCCAATTGAATCAAGGAAAACAAAAAAAGCAGTGTTCTTCAATAAGCTCTCAATTTAAATATATTCTAGAGTAATCGAGCAATTATGCCACTTTATAAAGTTTTCTAATCAGCAGAACACCAGATTCAGCAAAAATCATATGAACCACCCTGCCATCCTCATATATAAACACATATAAATTGTTTTGTTGTTTATTTGATTCCTACAAATTCAAAGTTCGTTCAATTTTGCTGTCAAAGCCAAATGAGGGAGTAGGAGATGGGAAAAATATATCAGAAGTCCTGTTTAAAATAGAAATAATAACGAAATACGATGGAAGTGACATATATTTGTTAGAAGATGGGAAGAAGATATTGTACGTACTGCTTTTTCAATGCTTGAAAAATGCTGCATCCTGCTAGATAGAATTTTTTGCATATGAATTAATGAAGCCAAAGCTGTTCCCTGAAATAATTGCAACTGTCAGTATAGTTCCGACGCCTGTAGTAAGTTAATACTTACAAGGCAATGATTGGACAATTAGATTCAAAATCAAACCTCTACAACATCAACGACAACCAGCCCAGCCAAGCTAGGAATTGCTTTTCTTGCAGCAACATGCACAGCAACTGAACCTCCCATGCTGCCAGTAATATGCACCCAGAGAATTATTTTTAGTAAAAGTTGAGGGGCACAAGAAATCCTCAAAGAAAGTGAAACACTGTTATATGTTTCTCTAAATAACGCAAATAGCTAATCCCACTCATTCAAGGACCAAAAGCTTCCTACATTAGCACTAAAGTCTAAAGCACATGACGTGATTGTCTTATCCAAGCATAGGCCCTTAAAAGAATTTGAAAGTTGCTGCATATCTTGTGCATTTTGTATCCAAAATTCAAATGAAAAGAAAAATAAACATTTGACAGTTTGGTTTCTGTCTCAAAAAAAAAAAAAAAAACGCCCCACTTTATAAACTGGGATCATTTAGTTACCAAAGAGATTTATGATAAAGGTGAGAAACATTGAGGACAAACTTAACAATTAAATGAGCACAACCTGTGACCAACAAGCACGATTGCTGGAGGAGAATCTCCGTACATTGCTTTCACAACAGCCACAACATCATTGCACATTGTCTGCATAAAAGTATTACCCTTTATAAAACAAAAAGAATACTGAATGATCACTGAAAAGAAGACCAAATGATCACTTCTATATGAACTCAGAAATACTATGATTCACCCAAACAAAAATGAAAAGAAAAAACCTCCTCGAAATTCACAAATTAGACGGAAGTAGTGGCAAGTCATGTGCAAGTGGCAAAGTAGTGGGTCAGGCGTAAGTGGAAGTAGTGGAAATGAAGTCTTGTGTTATGATTCGTGAACTCGCTTTCATGATGTGTAGAGGGACTCAAAAATCATATTTCACACATTTTGAGGTTAAGCAACTAATGAGAGAACACATGCTGGCAACGAATATTCTTAGAAACACAACTTTACCTCAATGGAAAGGTCCAGATCGTTTTCTGAGGTTGACTTTCCATGCCCTCGCAAGTCCATGGCAACTACTCGAGCCTTTTCTTTTATTATTTTTGCTGACAATGCAAAAGAGAGCCTGGCAAAATGAATCATGTGATTTACCATTGTCAGCATGGAACCTAGAAGCCTGAAACTTTCCCACTAGTATAAACTGAAGAAAAATATATGAAAAAAAGCTTGCATGGGTTCTGTCATGTACAAAACAGATAATTTAATATTAAACAGCCTGGAAAAATATGAGCAGATGTTGTAAGAGAAAGACACGGTCGTTGGAAAAAATTAATGATTGGCTGGGCCTCTTGAGATGAAACTTGCAGAATTATGTAGTTGACATTTTTTTTTGGGGGGGGGGGGGGGGGGGGAAAAACAAAAAAAAAAGAAGAGAGAGAAACATCCTCTTTCAAATCAACCTCCTTCATGAAGATCGAAAGAATAGCTTTTTGCATCTTTCAAATGTTAACCTAATTGTGATCGTGTTCATTAATTCATAAATGGCAGGAAAAATTGGAGCATGAAGAAAATGTTCAGAAGTAAAACAGCCGGAATAACTATCAAACATACCCAGAATAACCACCTCCATGCAGACAAAAGACAACAGGCCCTTCTTTTCCTGCCATATACACATGAAATACCTAAAATGATAAAGCACATTAGAATAAAAACAATCACAAAAGAATGGAATCGGATACGCGTAGCTAAAGGGTCGAAATATCACACTCACATCGTTGGAGTCTGGAATGCAGATATCATCTTCTCGGTCAAAGTAACCCAGCCAATCTACAGGTGAGTATTTTTGTAAAGAGGTCCTATAACAACATTTTGGAATAAAGATTATTACTTGATTAAGCCCCAAAGTTCTGCCATTGAACAGTACTCAATCCAAATAAAACAATGAAGAAAATCTAAATTTTGATCCAAATGACAAGTACAATAAAAATATCACCACAAGTTACACAACATTCTTAGTATATATGAACATGGTCGTGAGGAAACTACTTACACAAATTTTCTTGGAAAATTACATTAAACCAGTAAAGTTACGAAGATATTCCTAGTGAAATATAAAATATGTTTGTCAGAAAACTTACAGAAATTTTGCAGGAAAATTACATCAAACGAATAACAAACTCACACATACTGATACTATACTAGACTAGATTATAATATGATTTCGGTTTATTGTCCGAAAGCAAAAAATTGTAGGAAAAAGCCATTTTTATCACTACAATTCAGGATTCGCACATCTTTCGAACTCGAAAAGCGAGTTTAAAGGATCATCTGAAAGGAAAGAAAAGACAAGAAAAGGCAAAAGCAAAACGGAAGTTGCTAACTCACTGCGTCGGAGGGCGATGAGGAAGAGATGCAAAGGCAGAGAGAGATTGGTCTTGCTGCTGTGGCTGATCGGTGCTTTCTCTCTCCTCGGGAAGCGAAGCGAGGGTCGATGAATCCATGGCTCTTCCTTCTTCGGATTCCACCAAAAATCTCCTTCCGATGATGATGATGATGATGATGAACGTTTGAGGAAATGACAGACCAAACTGAACTCGGCTTCTCTTTAGGCGATCGATTCCCGGGAAAGTTTTGCACTTTGCGAGTTTGCTCAGCTGGAAAATCTTTTTCTACCAGATAGACGAAAATATCCCTGTGTAGAATGGGCCCTGATAGTTCCTCAGCCCAAAGGGGGCTCAGGCATCTGGCATCATGTTCAAGCCGCAGGTGCTTCCCTTTTTTTTATTTTCTCTATTGACGTTTAAGAAGATACTCTAATATGCTACGCGTATCCGTAGTTTAAGTTTTTTTAATTATAATATTATTAAAAAATAATAATATATTAATAGATCAAGTTTTTCATCCGTTAGATTTATATAAAATCACGTAAAATTTAAAAAGTATACAGATTTAATGATTAAAAAAACATAATCCACTAATATATCAGACGTACTAAAAAATTTCTCATATTATTAATCATATGAAGTATTTACACAAAATAATCAGTTGTCTTTAATTTAATAATATTTTTAATTTGTCTTTTTTATAGTTGTTAAGATAATATTATTTCAGATATACCTATTTTCATGTGGGCGGTTATAAATTTGCATAACTGATTTTAGGGGTAGTCAATGAAGGATCAAAATATTATTATGGATTATTTTACAGACTCATGGACAAATATCACAATTTGTGGACATTTTTTTTTATCTATTGCATAATGTATATATATGTAATTAACTCTAATTTTATTTCCTAATTTATGTCATAAACTTTGTTAAAAGATAAATTCTAATATGAGTTTGATAGTGTGTACCCTATGGATTTGAATCACTTGTTAGTTTTTGTGTCTCAAATAATGTTTAAATAATCATATATGTCACACCATTAAATAAACTCAAGTATTAAAGAATAAAAAAAAAACTCAAAGCTTTTTAGTGACATGGTCATTAAATGAAGTCAAATACTAAGGCATGAAAAAAGCATTTCAAAATATTTTTTATTGACGTGGTATAATGTAGTCAATTAGACACTGTTTATAACACTAAAATTAGACAAATGATTTGATTCCATACTCTGTTACTAGGGTTTTTTTTTTTTGAAGGTACTAGGGATGTTTTTAAACTATTTTAATTTTAGTCTGATTTTTTTGCATGAATATAACATATGTTTATGATTTCATCTAACTTCATAAATTGCACTATTTGGTGTGATTGATTTTGATAGGTGTCTTATTATTTATTTCCAAAATAAAAATGGAAATAAAGCATGAAATAAATGACTCAAGGGGATGCGTCTACAGCGTTATGACGACTAAAATCTAGCATTTTAAAAAAGGTTGAGTAATTTTTCTATCATTTCTCTTTTAATTAATCATTAGAAAATTTTCATTTTCATACCATGTGTTATATTGAATTAAAATATGCATTTAATATCATGTATTTTTTTTATAATTTTATGTGGGTATCTTGACATTTAAAAAAAAAATTAATACTTTTAATCTGATTTTTGGGATGTGCAATGTTTAAAATACCTTTTTAATTAGTTAACCATAAATACACGGTACTAAACTCATATTTTCATATAACACAAGTATCAAAATTTAAACTCATATTTTAATATGTCACAGGTATCAAAATGAAATTGTTAGGGGAGTTGACTTCTGAAAATTCATGCAACTTCCATATGGGAAGAATTGAAGCAGAATGCAGTGTATAATGCTGAAAAACAATTACTTTGGTTGAAAATTGAAAGCTTACAAGTCTATCCAAATTCCAAAGCCTATTCTATTGACAGATGGATTTAGACTTAGCCCCCATTATTCATTTACTGTAAGGCTCCGTTTGGTTGGTCAAAAGGATGAAGAGTAGAAAAGATAAAGAGAAGTAGAAGAATAAAGAGCGTAAAGAATGGAGAGTATTATATTAATTATTCATGTTGCTTGATTAGATGGAGGACGAGTTAGAAAGAATAAATAGTCATTATTTTTTTAATTATTATATTATCTATTTTATTATTTTTAATAATTTATTTTGAAAGGTAGAAAAGTAATTTTATTTAATTTGAGTAGATTAATTAAATCTTTTTATTGATAGAAGGATCTAAAATATTAGGTTTAAAGAGACTCTCTCCCTCCATATCTCTTCTCCTTTCTCTTCTCATTCTTACTAAACAAGGAATTCACCGTCTCCCTCCCTCCATCTCTCCCTCAAACCAAACATACCCTAAACTGTATATCATTTTCACTTAACTTTTTTTGTTTTAATCAGCCATCGTAGATCATCCCCTATTGTCTACACGGCTGCTAAACATATGTCCATAATCCTAAGGAATTAATACCCACGAAGAAAAAGGGCACTTGGAATCAATAATTAAAAGAAATGCAATCTACAAAGAATAAAAACCATGGTTTTCTTCAGTTGGGAAATTTTTTTCTTTAGAAAAAAGGGACAAAAAGGTTTTGGGAACAACTATTGACCAAGTGCACAGATTTTGCACTACCTGATGGAATTATTCACTTTGATTTAAAAAAGTAAAAGCCATTTGAAATCTGCACATACAAATAAACACAAACAAATCAACTTCCACTACCAAACTGCTCCTGAATGTCATTAAAGGATATGGTGGCAGAACCTCTCCTTTTGGCCTTCTGTTGAGATGGATGCTCCTTCCACCCTGTCATGTAAATAACCTACAAAACCACGAGAAAACAATGATGGAAATGTTCCACCTTAGTTTAGTGCTCGGCTCATACAAGCAAACATCATATTTCTGTAAAGATATTATTTTGAAGGAGCTCCATTACACCCACCTGGAAAGTGGCTGGTATTGTACCATCTTCTGCACCGAACATCGAATCATAGATAGCTGCAGTTGCCAGGGATGTTTCTCTTTTTAGGATCTGATTTAATCCATGAACCCATCAGTTTTTTAATTCAACTTTTTCAAATGGTACTACTAGCCCATGTTTTGGCTAAAAGAAGATAAAACTCATAGTAATTGGAGGACTAGCAAGTGATATCTCAAATATATGAATTCAACCTTGTTTCTTTGTAGAAGAGCATTAGTTTCACCCATTGCACGCAGATGTTCTATTAGCTCCAAAGCTACAACAACCAGAGAAGTACATTAAGAATTTAGACGACAAAATAACAAAAAGGTGGTTGACAATTTGAAGTCCCTTCTCCACACCTCCACCTCTTGAAATAAGACAGCAAGAATGTATGTTCTACTCACGCGACAAGTTGAACGAAAAAGCATTTACCTGACAAATACATATATATTTGAGCTAGTACATATATGAGTGAATCCCAGAGATACGGAACGCTTACCACTTTGATATTTAACCACATATTCGTCAACATCAACACCTGGAAGGGTAAAGCCTGCCCTGGTCAAAAGGTTTCCTGCATCTCGCACCTTGACAAAAATAACAATATACTGGAATCAATAGCCAAACACCAAGTATTAACAACATGCCAAAGTAGTCGAAACGAGTATGTGTTCCCGTCGCTCAAATGAGAAAAATGGGAAATATAAGTTTACCCAAGTTACAGAACACAATATAACTGCAACCATAAAGATGACCCAAATAATGAAAAGGAATAACAAGCTGTGTAAGTACCTGTGCCAAAGGTGATACTCGCGGGCTGATGCCCCCTTCACGCTCCATTTGTGCTACTGTGCAAGCAATTCTCAGCTCCCTAGCCACAGAGATAAGCAAATCTAGAAATCAAATAAGGCACTTCATGCATTTGTGCTAATTTAAACATTACAGAAACAGGTAAGTGATCAATTAAGTAGTAAAGAATGCACAACTTTAAGGTTTCTCCACCAAGAATAGCTGCTAAAAACAGGCCATCAGGCTTCAATGCCAATCTACTCTGTAAAATATAAACATACGTTATGGACGTTGCCATTGATCATTTATTTTGCGTCCAAGATTTAAAATGCATTCGCAACACATGTTGCCTTCCCTAGAGCCTAGACTTGAGGCATCCAATCTTAAAATTTAAAACTGATTTCAATACCTGAAATCATAACATTTAAAAAGAAAAAGAAAGAAAAAAAGGTTTGATACCTGTATCATTGCTCCAGGGAGATCATTAGTCCAATGGAGGCCCAAGCAACTTATTATCAGATCTAGAGAACTTTTTAACACATAAAATTAGAGGATTTACAAAGAAAATCAACACTCCCTCAAAGGAATGCATTTCACAGAAACAAGCAATAAAAAATTCCAAACCTACCTTTCTTTAACAGGCAAAAATTCCTCATCACCAACAACAAAGGAGGTTTCGATCCCTTTATCCCTTCTATCAATCTCAGCATCTTTACACACTTTTAACATGTCATATGATGTATCCATCATAATAAGCTTCTCGATGCCTCCTATAGCAACAAAAAACATCTGGATCATTGTGTGTATTATAGAAGATAATTCTCCTTAAACAAGTTAACTCAGATTTTTAATTATTGAATACAGAAGAACTGTGTAAAGGTAATTTTCGCACCACGACCACGTAACAAACGCCTGATGGGTTCTACTGAACCCCCTAGGCATAATGCAGTAGGAAATGACTTTCTGCAGTCCTGCAAAAGGTAAACACATCGATCTAAGACCTTCTCCAATGCAAATGTTAATACTAATGCTTTATCTGGCAAAAAAAGAAGTGAAAAGTAGCATATTCGATATGCTTTTATTTTGTGCTTTAATGGATAATACTATTCTAAATTGTATATCTATTTTTTGTCATAAATTTTAAACTTCGAAATTTGTTAGACCATCTCCAACGTGGATGTCATATTTAGCACCAAAAGTGAGAAAGCAGCATATCTGAAATACTATTTATTTTGTGCCCCAATGCATAATGCTATTTCAAATGCAATACTAATTTTTGTCATAATTATTAAGCTTTGAAACATGTAAAATTACACTTTTAATTTTCAAATAATTTGAAAAAGAAAATGTTGTAATGATTAAGTGAAAAGATCAATACATCAATAAATAGTGCTCGAATGCCAAAATTTAGCATTTCCTATCCTTGATGCTATGTCAAATTTAACACAAGACGACATTGTGTTAAAATAGGGCATTGGGACACTAATTTGGCACTCCAATTGAGATACTCAAAGAGGAAAATTTTTAATTTTTGAAATAATTTGAAAATGACTGTAATGTAATTACGAAGTGAAAAATTAAATAGACCAATCGATAAACAACCAAATGCCAAATTTCGCACTCAGTATAGCATTGCATTAGAGACGACTCCAAAAGCCAAAAGCGAAGCTTTACACTACCTCTAGACGATCTAATACATTCTCAGCCACAGCATCCACAAAGGAGTCTTTTGGACGCATCAACCAGGCGGCTCGGTCACGCTGTCATTACTAAGCCATCAATCTTAGACAACTAATATGCAATTTCAACCAAAATTCCAGTTTGCAAAACACCAAAGATTTATACGAAAGAAGAATGTCGTTAAACGGACCAAAAAGAGAAGCTTCGCGAGACTCTGAAAGAGAGGGGGATTTTTAAACCTGTTTGCGTTTGAGATGGCGGTCGAAGATCTTCACCCTGGAGCTCTGGAGACCATCGCCGTTATCGGTACAAAAGGACTTGGACAGTGAAATAGAGCTCGGCGATTGTATTCTTCTCCTCCATAGTTTCTGAAAGAAAGTGGAGGCTCTCATTTTCCCTCGGTTTCTCGGGAGGAAAATGACTTGGTTCTTGTTTGTTTGGGCGAGAAAGTTAGAAACTGGATATAGAAAGAAGAATGAGGAAGGGAAGAATTTAAGGATACAATTATTTAACTAAAAAATTATGAATTAAGAGAAAAAGTAAAAATTTTGGCTCGTTTATTTGGTGAATTTAAATTTTTAATTTGAGTTGAGATGTGACATTTTTTTATAGATTTTTATTGTAATAAAAAAATTAAATGTGACATTGTCCCATTCGGTTTACTAATTTGAGTTTTTAATTTGAGTTGAGATATGATGTTTAATAAGAGTTTTTTATCATAATAAAAAAATTAGATGTGATTTTTTTTAAAAATTTTTTAATATAGTAAAATTTAAATTCTAAATTCGAATAGAAAAGAATAGAGCGCAATAAAACGAAGGAGGCCCAATGATCTATACAATTTTACAAGGTATTTGTGAAGATTGCCTATTGTGTTTCGCGGGTTGGGTCAATTATTGAGTTGGCTGGCCTGGGATTTGGTTTTTTCAGCTCACTGGATCGTATTTCGCAGCTCTGCTCGTCTGTGAGATTCTGATATTTGCCGCTAGGTGATGCAAAAAACGGTATATGAAATTTGTTACTAGTTAAGTTTGCAGTTGTATATTTACCAAAAAGAAAAAAAAAAACTTTGATCAAAGCGATATGTCGTTTGAGTTTGAAGTTGCAGTTCATCATTTGTAGGAAGTTTTTATTTTATTTTTTTTAATTTTCCCTTACAAGTGATATAAAAATAAATAATTATTAATCAAAAATAATGAGTAAAAATCTTAACTCATTCATTTTAAGAGCATTTATCTCCTTTCACAAAAATAAAAATATCTAAGAGCACTCTAATGTAGTGTTATAATTAATGAGCCAGTGATAAATTTAATATTTCAATATAAAAAACACTTTCTAATATAATGTTATTTGTTGTGTTAACATTAAAATATATTATAATATTACATAAGAAATAATAATATTTTAATTATAATATAATTAAAAATCACAACTATATTATATTATATTATAATATATAATCATTATTATATTATATTAAATAAATATATTATATAACCATAACGTGTGTAATACACTATAATAGATAATAATATTAGAATTATAAAATTATATTAATATTTAATTATTATATTATTATTAATATAATAAATATAATTATATCAATATAATATAATATATAATATAATTATAAAATAATAATTATAATATCATATTATAATTATATTATAATTTTAATATCATATTATTAAAATACTTATAATAATATTATAATAACATGTTATCTCATAAAATAATAATATTATAATTATTAATATAATTATGATATTATTTGTTACAATATTACTATTACATTTTATTATTATTATATTATATTATATTATATTACGAGTTTGAATTTTAAACTGAAAGATTGTAAATTTTAAATTTTATTAGGGGTATTATAGGTATTATGAAAATTTTATTAATTGTACTATGTTAATTCTTGCATAATCTAAAAGCTAAAGTTATTTTTGGACTGTTTTTTATTTTAGCTATAAATTCTTCAAAAATTCTTTAAAAAACACTTTTAAAAATATTTATTAAACACTAAAATCAACTTTTGCTATATGGTGAAGTTGATTTTAAGAGCAAAAAATAATACCAAACGCAACCATAATCCTATAAGGTTAAAAGTTAGGTGTTGTGTCAAGACATAAAATTATATTAGTATCATATCATTTGCTATTCTATTCATTTTTTTATAATTATTCTATTCTTAATTGTAATTAACGTTTTTTATTCTCATTAGCTGCCATTGGCAGAAAATTGCTAGCTGTGCCTTAATATATATATATATACACGTACATACATAAATATGCACACACGATTATAATCAATGAGAAAATACGCCATCAATTCATCGGGCTATTAATCTTCTGAACGTTGTTTCTTCTTTGCTATAAATGCTTATTCACTATTAACAAAAAAAAATGCTTATTCACCAAAAAGAAAGATATGGCCAAGTTTTTTATCTGTCAGATATATATAAAATCATATAAAAGTTAAAAAGTATGTAGATTTAGCAGTTAAAAAAATCTGACATATCAGTATGCTAGGCGTACTAAAAAATCTCCTAAAGAAAAAAGTTATAAATGTTGTATTGTCTACTCAAAAGTCATAGTGCCTTACTTTTACCGGACATTCTCAGGTACACGCTAACATATTAGTATGCTAGGTTTTTTATCTATTAAATCTGTATAAAATCACGTAAAAATTAAAAAGTATGCAGATCTAACAGTTAGAAAAACTTAATTTACTGATACGCTAGGCGTACTTGAGAATCTCCCTACTTTTACTAGTTGAACTCCACGTGGTGAGTAATCTGTGTATTAAGTTTTGATTAGTGTGTTATTATTTTAATTAATTTATTTAATAATAAAGTTTTTAGTTAGTTAGTTAATTAGTTAATACACAATTAACACAAACATCTTTATAAGTATTGTCATCAAAATAATAATGATTACATAGGAAACAATTAAATAAATACACATATGAAAAAATATATTTCAACGAGAACACTGAAAAAAAAAATAATTTGAAAGAAGTACATTAAAAATTGATTACTGCAAAACGAAAATATAAAAGGAAGAAAAAACATACATGGTACATATGAAATAAATTATAATGTTAATTAGAATAAAGTAAGGAAAAAATCGCATTTTAAAATCATCTTAAAAGTGCTTTTAACTTTTATGAATTGTTTTAGGACAAGTCACCTCCAAAATACTTGTTAAAAAATAGTTTATGAAAAACTTTTTTATTTATTTTTTTACTTTTTATTTGTGAATAATAAATTAAAATTTTCATCTATATCTTTGTTTACATTTTTATAACAATAAAAACTTTTGATTTATTTACTAAATATGTTCAAAAACTCTTCTAAAATAAAAAAGTTATTTTCATGTATTGTCTGAGATTAATTAAAGAGTCTCAACTTATGCATCTATTTTTCTATTCCTCAGAAGTAAAATAACAACTCTTCCAAACGGATACTACGTATAGATAGATTATATAAAGAATCGTAAAGATTATGCTGTGTGTCTAAGTCATAAAAAATTGGTTTTGTTGTCTAAGTCATGATTACGCTGTGTGTTTGTTAAAATGTATGTCATCACAAATGCCTCATTCATTTCACCGATTTGAGTTTTTAATTTTAAGTTTTTATAGTAAAAAGTTCTCATAAAATGTCACATGTAACTTTTTTTGTTACAGTAAAAAACTATAAAAAAATATCATATTTTAACTCAAATTTAAAACTTTAATCTCCGAAGTGAACAAAGTTTTAGAAACTTTTGTGAAACACAAGTACACAGCGCGTTAATGTATGAAGTTATATGATATCATAACATCCAAAACAAAATACGGTTGAAAAAGCAATTTTTCAGCTGAGGACCACGGTGATCAATATATCCTATTTCCTCGTCAAGGCTTAAAACTGAAATTCTAATATACCATTCTTCGACCACGCATCAAAAGTAGGGCAAAAGAAATATATTTGATCATGAATTAACCTGTTGTGATGATATAATAAAGGAAAGCAACACTTCCTTAATGGGAATTTGTACTAAATTTTGGCTTTAATTTGTGCTTACGAGTCCGCCAGCTCACATGTATATCCAGTCCATTTATAAGGTGTTAAAATAATATGAATATACTATAATAGCATGTGAATCGCACCGTTATAACTTATGTTATATTCGAAGTTGTAATGCTTTAATTTTCAACAAATTTGCTTATTATTTAATATAGTTGTTGACTATGAAATTTCGCCGGCAACTAAAAACCTTTGGTAGAAACGGATCAAAGCAAAAAGAAAATGAGAAGAAAGTAACTTATATACAAGAAAGATGGAAAGAAGAAAATACGAGTATTATTGATTATCTTTTAAATACAGACTCAGATTTCTCACAAACTCTCAAGAAGATTCTAACTGAATGACTAATAGAATATTTATTTTAAGGATTGTATTGAATTATGATTCTTAATTATTGAGGTTAAAGTATTATGGGTTTGAGCCTGAGGGCTGAGGCTGTGGCATTAAGACTGAGTTATTGAGGTCGGCTTAAGGTATTAAACTTAAAGCATTGAGCTCGAGGTATTAAGGGCTTGTTCTTAGAGTTTAACTTGAGTATAATTCTTGAGTTATAATTTGAGTTGAAGTTATAATTTGAGTTTGTGTTTGGTTGTGTACATTTGAGTTATGGTTTGAGATAAGAATCTTTTTGAGTTTATGTTTGAGTGAGTCAAAACTTGAATTTGTATTTAGACAGTATTTTAATAAAAACTCAATATTGATGGAAAATTTTAATAGGGTATATGGGTGGAGTTTTATTCGTCTTTTCGTTATCAACGCATAGAAAAAAAAATCATCTCAATCAGAATTAAAACGAAAAAGCTATAGTATTTTTAAGAATAGAAAAAACATTGTTCATTAATTTGAGTTCGAGTTTCTGAACTCGAGTTGAAAGGGAAACTTGAACTCGAGTTTTAGTCTCAAACTCGAGTTTGAACTCGAGTTCAAACTTAAAAGAACATAAACTCGAATAAAATTATAATTCGAGTTATCTTTTTTTGAGTTTTTCACTCAAAAGAATAAGTCCTGAGACGTAGGTATTGAGGTTAAAATATTGAGTTTAAGGTACCAAACTCAACCCGGAATTTGAGGTATCCCATAGAATGTAATTATTTACTTAAGAAGCTTTGGTGTAACAATAATGGCTCTAAATCTCTCCCTCTCTCTCTCTCTCTGTTTTTTTTTTCCTACCAACTCTCTTGTTATAAGTTGAGAAATGGCTCTAAATATCTTTTATTCTTTTTTTTTTTTTTTTTTTTTTTTTTTTGGGGCGAAGCACGAGAACGCGGCCCAATTATTTTTAGTATTTTATGCGGAAACAAGACACAACACAATGCATAGTTGGCCGCCAAAGTAGAATGATATATAGAATATAAGATTATAAAGACATCAAAAGACAAGATGTTCTGATATTCTCCAAGACTTCTATTTACAGAACATCAAGCCCCGGGCGCCCCCCAATTTCAAGGTGCTTACCTATCCAAAAAAAAAAAAAAAAAGGCTGTAATTGCATATTCTAGAAAACCATAATCCCTCCTTGACTGGGATTTGTACATGTGAAAAGTCAAAAACGTGGTTCTTCTTGTAGTTATTATTAAATGAAATTCACAATCGTGTGTTAATTATTAACCATGTTAGATTTCACATCTAAAAAAAAATGAACTTGACTTTTTGAATTAGAAATCCTTCACGCTGTCTTTAATTTTATCCGTATTCGATCTGTCGAGGACTCCACCAAACAACCTTTTTCCTACCCACCTCCACGTTTTCTTCAGTCGAATATATATATATATATATTGCTTCGGCAATATCTCAACTTATTCTTCTCTACTTTTCAATCTGATACTGCCAAAGTATACGTGTGTGTGTGTATATATATATATATATATATATATATTATATTATATGTATGTATATATGTGTAGAATAAAGCCCCCATTTATAATCCGATATCTTTTCAAGTACTCCCCATTTCACTTTCAGTAATACGCCCGTCTCTCTCTCTCTGCCAAAGGAGATTCGTTTTGCAGGTAGGCATTCAAAAGTTTTTTTTTTCTTTCCAACTAAGGTCCTTTTGGTTCATAAACCAGTATTTTTTATGTTGGTATTTGAAATTTAAATTTTTTATATGAGAAAAACACTTAGCAGAATCAAAACCACAGATTTAACGAGCCATAAATGATTCTGAAGTATTCTTATAAGAGAGCTAGTTTAATTCTTAGTTTTCTGGCTTTCTGTTAATTGGTTTTTGTTTTTCAAATACGGGATTAATTCAAGTTATGATTTGAAAAATTAGCGTTGACTTGTGCTAATGATCGGTTCATATTTCGGCGGCTGATCATGTGGGGATTGTTCCTTTCTTTTGGACTCTGTTTGTTTCGACAGAAAAATAATTCCTGGAAATATTTTCCTGTTTTGGAATTGAGTTTAAGCCAAAAAAAAGAAGAATATTTTCGTTGGAGTTCTGTTAAGTTGCTTGTTTGACAGCAAAATTTGAGCAAAATCCCAGGTGGGCCATGAATTTCCAGTGCCACATGTCGAAATCTTGATCGTTTTTGGCAAAATATTTCCAATAAAGACAAGGGTGTACGCTATCTTCAATGATAAAATGCCGATGGCATACAAAATGATGAACCCGTTAGTTGGAATCATAATTCAACATGTTTTTATCTCATAAAAATTTGTGAAACAATGTTTCTTCTGCAGTACAATTTCTTCCTTTTTTTAAAAAAAAAAAAAAAAAAAAAAACTTTCTTGTGCTCAAATAATTTGCTTCTCTTGCATTAATATCACCGCTTTTCTATGTCGTTTCTTAGGCAAGATGGAAAATGACAGAGAAGCTGAAAACGAGTTCTCTTCTCATTTTTCTCTGCACAAGGTACATTCATTATTATTACTATTCATCTGATTTTTCGCATATTAATGAAATATCTATATATATTCCAATTGAGATATGTGCATTTCTTCCTCTATATTTCATTCAACTGATTATGTTAGTTACGGAATTTCTCTTAGTAACTCTTTTTTTTTGTTATCATTAATATAAATATATTAGGTTGATCCTGGAAAACCTGCTTCCCTGACTTGGCAACGGAAATTGGATTGTGCTGGAAAAGTACCTTCCGAGCTCTCTGTTACTTTCCAAGACGTAATGCATTTGGTATGTCAATGAAGTGTAAACATTATATATACACACATATTACTTCATTATAAATCTCGCATGTTCTGTGTTTTTCTTTTTTCTTTTTCCTCCTTTGTTTCCCTTTTCTGTAATAATCCAAATATATATGTTATAACTAGTGTTAATTTCTTGTTTATGTGATTCTCTGAAAGGCTCCAATGGGCTTTCGGTTGTGGAGACAATTCAAACAAGAAGCAGCTGAAGGGAAAGTAATAATTATCTCACTTCAACTCACTTTAAATTATGTATCCTTTCTTAATTTTGTGACTAAGAATTCTGCATTAAGTTCTATTTTCCACTACAACTCCTTGTGCTTCAAATTTTGCAGATAGTAATCGATGTTTTCAAGAAGCGGTTTGTCACAGGCAATCATAGCATTCCTTTAGGTGGTATTGGGTATGTACTTTATTTATTTGTTTATTTTTTCTGACATCAACTGTATTTTGTTGGTGAATTTCTGCCACATATAGATTATAGATATTTGCCATGCACATGAACCTTAGTGCAGGAAGCATTGGAAGAAGTTACAGGGGCGAGTTTCAGCGTTTCCAACTATTTCCTGTAACATGTGAAGATGTCCCAGTTCTTGCAAATCAGTTTTCCGTGAGCTCTTCTAAGTTGTTTTAAAGCTGAAATATATCCGGTCAGATGAAATATACATATATATATATATATATATACACACACACATATATATATACATATATATATATATATATATACACACACACATATATATATACATATATATATATATATATATAAATGATATACATCGTGAAAAAAAAGTTTCATAACACATCATAAAACAAGATAAATTGTCAAAGGGCAAAAGAAAGTATGACAAAATAGCCATTTCAATTCTAAAGAAAATTCAGATTTTTTTACATGTGTATTCATGATATGTATCTTTGCTACATTTTTTTTTTTTTTGGAAGAAAAGATTAAGTTAAAACCAATTTGACATAATTTTTTCCAAAACTTGATTTCCATTTGTTCACAGGTTTTTGTTTCACGGCCCAATGGTGAGAAACATTCAACTGTATTATGTGCCAAGAACCCAGAGCTAGCCAAGTGAGTCATAGTGTCCGTCACTTAATTAATTATTTTTGGTCTCTCTAAAAATAATTGTGTAAATTAAATCCATGAAGCATTGACAAAATTTAATTTTCTGAAATAAATCCAGAGAAGCTACAACTTCTGGCATTGGATCTTGGGATTGGAATTTGAATGCAGAAAAGTGTACATACGATGGGCTATTTCCAAGGGCTTGGACAACCTATGATGGTATTGGCCTTGATTCACAAAGTTAGCATCAACTTTTAATTGTTGGCAGTTTCTTATCCTTTGAGAGATTCTCAAATGCAGGTGAACCTGACCCGGAAATTGTCATTGTTTCGCGTCAAATTTCGCCATTTATTCCCCACAACTACAAAGATAGCAGTTTCCCGGCATCTGCTTTTACCTTCACGGTCGGATTAGACAAAACGTGACATAGAATTAGACATTTTTTTTAAATGGATATATTGGTTATATATTTTAATTATTGAGAGGGTGCACAGTTGTAATTTTTTCTATAAAACGGGATAACCACTAAAATTTTTGATATATTTTAAGGTTAAAAATCGAAATTCTAAAACTTGAGTGGCTCCGCATTGGCAACTTCATGTTTCCTTGTCCTAAGTGTTTGGTCTATGTATGTTTTCAGATAACAAATAAAGGAAGAACGTCTGCAGATGTCACCTTGCTGTTTACTTGGGCTGTAAGTAAACAAAAACGTTTTGTGGGACATGTTCCTTTGAATCTTGGTTTTGATTTTCCCATTTGCAATTTTGATGTTCCATGTTTTGATTCAAAAAAATTGAAGTCTAGGGCAAAATCAAGAACCTTGATTTTTATGTTCCATGTTTCTGACTGTACAGAATTCTGTTGGTGGGAGTTCTGGAGTTTCTGGTGGCCACTTCAACTCAACAATGAAGTAAGGGCTTGTTACTGGACTTTGTATAATTGAAGTATATAATTAAGTAGCTTTGTTCAAGTACAAATCAGAATCAATGTTTAAAAGACGATTAAAACTAAATCTTGATGCTGTTTTATCTTTTTTTAAGCTAAAAAGATTAAATATTTTTCAACAATGCTTAATTCCTACCAGGACAGAAGATGGGGTGCATGGAGTACTTTTACATCACAAGTAAGTTCTCTCTTGATGCAAGAAAGAATACTGATGTCCTTTTCTTCTCACTTGAAAGTTGGTGATAGGCAATCTGTTAACCTTAAACTGAAGGGAATTTATTTATGATTTTTCAGAACCGCAAATGGACACCCTCCAGTTACTTATGCCATTGCAGCAGAAGAAACTGCTGATGTCCATGTCTCCAAGTGTCCTTGCTTCTTAATATCCGGCGATTTCCAGGGTATCACAGCAGAAGATATGTGGCACCAAATCAAAAAAGTTAGCCCAACTCTCTTACATTAGCTTCATCCTTGTCACAATCTATATACTGAATTTCAACATAATTTTCATGTAGCTTCCCTGAACTTTTGACATAATGTTTATCATGGAAAGATTTTGTTGAAGGTGGGAAACTATAGGTTATTCACAGAATCATGATTAATATTCTTTAATTTTCTTTTAGTATGGATCGTTTGACCATATGGCGTGTGATGAGACTTCGAAGCCTTCAAAACCAGGGTCATCAATTGGAGCAGCCATAGCAGCCACTTTGACCATCCCCTCTGATTCTGTACGTACCGTCACATTCTCACTCGCATGGGACTGCCCAGAGTTGAGATTTGGCGGGAAAACTTATCATAGGTTGATAACCCAGTTGCTCTAAATACTTCTTCATTCTAAATGAAGAATCCAATTACTTGAGTATATAAAAATTGTACTAACAAGAAACTTGTGTCAAAATTGCAGGCGTTACACAAAATTTTATGGTTCTCGTGGAGATGCCGCGGCCAGGATTGCATGTGACGCCATCCTTGGTAGTGCTTATACTAACTTTATTACATTGGTTTCAGTATATATCATGTGATTTTATTGATTTAAATGAAGCCTAGGAAGCCAGGCTGACCTTTCGTTTTAAAAATGGTCAGTCAGAGAAGTTGAATAGAAAAAATTTGTTATTGTTTTGTTGTTAACTTCCAAAAGCTTGTTTTTCTGAGGCCTTGAGAGTGCTATATTTGTTTTTTTTTTAAAAAAACAAAAAAACAAAATCAGAGAGCTGCATTCTATTAACTAGAAAAAATTTATGATCTTTTGCTTTAACACAGAAAATGGCAAGTGGGAATCCCAGATAGACGCATGGCAAAGACCAATTCTTGAAGACAAAGCTCTTCCTGAATGGTAAGATTACATGAATCTCATAGAAAAGAAAGTGGATTGAGTGTTTGAAGGTTTCTGTTTAAACTGAGAAAGTTTTCTCCTCAGGTACCCAATCACTCTCTTCAATGAGCTCTATTATCTAAATGCGGGAGGGACGATCTGGACAGGTATATCTCAAGGAGTTTCAACTCCTGTTTTAAATGAATGAATCAATATCTGTTTAGTTCTATTTACTAATGGTCTACTTTTCTCTTTTGCAGATGGATTACCTGCATCACAAAGCTTGTCAACAGTAGGCAATTCAAAATTCGCTCTTCAAAGGTCCAGACAAAGTTTCAACGATGGCATTGATAATATTCCCCATCAAAATGACACAGCTGTTGAAATCCTTGAAAGGATGACGTCCGCACTTGAGCAAGTATATGCCCCGGCAGTGGCGAATTCCGCCATGGGAACAATTCTTCTCCAAGATGGAGAAGAAAACATTGGGCAATTTCTTTATCTTGAAGGACTGGAATACACCATGTGGAACACTTATGATGTCCATTTCTACTCATCCTTTGCGTTACTCATGCTGTTCCCAAAACTTGAGCTCAGCATCCAAAGAGACTTTGCAGCAGCAGTGTTGATGCATGATCCTAGCAAGAGGAAGCTCATGTGTGATGGCACAAGGGCCCCGAGAAACGTCCTTGGTGCCGTTCCTCACGACATAGGACTTAGTGACCCTTGGTTTGAAGTGAACGCTTACTGTCTGTACAACTCAGACAGTTGGAAAGACTTGAATTCCAAATTTGTTCTCCAAGTCTACAGGGACGTGGTTTTTACTGGTGATAAGAGTTTCGCAAAAGCAGTTTGGCCCTCGGTTTACCTGGCGATGGCTTTCATGGAACAATTTGACAAGGATGGAGATGGAATGATTGAGAATGAAGGGTTTCCTGATCAGACTTATGATACTTGGTCTGTCACCGGTGTGAGTGCTTACTGTGGTGGCCTTTGGGTGGCAGCTCTTCAGGCTGCTTCAGCCATGGCACAGATTACTGGTGACACTTCATCGGAAAATTACTTTTGGATCAGATATCAGAAGGCAAGAGCTGTGTATGACACCTTATGGAATGGTTCCTACTTCAATTATGACAATAGTGGTACCAAGTCAAGTGCATCTATTCAGTCTGATCAATTGGCTGGACAATGGTGAGTATGTATACCACTCATTACTTTTACAATCTTCGATAAAAGGTGAACATAAATAATTTGAAAATGATAAAAATAAACCCAAGTCTTATATCATTTAAATACATTAATAAACATAAACTTATAAGAACATTGGGTCAACCCACCAACAGATTGACTTTTTAAGATGAAACCCCAAGCCGAGAGTCTAAAGTCTATTATGTAGTATCAAAGATCAACAAGCTCAAAAAAAATGGCCCGATCTATCCAATACAACATTTTTGCTAGTCCATCCATTACAAGATTCATGACTCTAAAAGAGCATCTTCTTAGGAGCATGTAAAGGGTAAAGTAAATCTATGTCTCACATCATTCATGTATATAAACATGTTAGACCATTTAAGATGGAACCCCTTTCTCTCAGCAAGTCTAAAGTACATCATGATTGAGGACAAATTTTGGGACCCTTTTCATATCCGGTCACGTACTTTGTAGGTATGCCAAAGCATGCGGTCTTTCTCCAATTGTTGATGAAGAAAAAGAGAGGAGTGCACTAGAGAAAATTTACAATTTCAATGTACTAAAAGTGAAGAGTGGTTCACGTGGAGCAGTGAACGGAATGTCTCCCAATGGAAGACTTGATCAATCGGCTATGCAAGCAAAGGAGATATGGGCTGGAGTAACATATTCTCTTGCTGCCACAATGATTCAAGAGGGAATGCTTGATATGGCATTTCATACTGCATCTGGTGTTCATGAAGCAGCCTGGTCTCAACAAGGCCTCGGGTTAGTTTAGTTTTCCTTTTTTCAATTAAAAGTACTAGGATTTCTGCATGGTAGGTATTGTTAGAATATAAAACTATTGCTTGTCTACCTCTTAACAGTTTAAGCTTTTGAGAGAATCGACAAACTAACAGGCCACGCATACTTACTTAGAGAGCACATACTTAATGATAATGCATATTTTTTGTGTTTATATGTAAATTTCATAGAATTTGATTTTTTTTTTTTTAAATGATGACCAAGGAAAAAAGATGAGCACTAAATTATCAAAATCTGTACTTAGGAACAGTGCTAGAAACTCACTTTGTGATTTTCCTACACTCGTGTAATTGTTGTGTAACTTGGGTTTGGTTGCAGATATTCATTTCAGACTCCGGAAGCTTGGGGTGTTGATGACAAATACAGATCTCTTTGCTACATGCGTCCCTTGGCCATATGGGCCATGCAATGGGCCTTGACAAGGCCCAAGCTCTTAAAACCAGAGATAAAATGTGAAGCCATTGAAGATGATTTGTATGCTAGACAGCATGCAGCATTTTCTAGAGTTGCAAGCCTCTTGAAGCTGCCAAAGGAGGAACCTAAAGGCTTCTTTCAGGTTCTTTATGAACTTACCTGCAGGAGATTGGCACACTAATTCTTTTGGTGAATCCTATACTAAGACTTTTAGTTGAAGAAAAGGATAAATAACTACGATCAAAAGCTAAAATAAGTAAGTTAAAGGAATGATAAAGCGCCTGCCTTGGTGCAATTATTATGATCTAGTTCAATTATTAAAAGGTGATATATTATTTGTGTCTATTATTCATGTATTCTTAAAAATGTTACTAAACTCTCCATATGCAAAACCACCAATGCATTTATGTAAACTTGTAATTAAGTGCTATTAGATAGCCACACAACAACCAACCAAGCTTGGTAGTATGACATTGGCCTCAATCATGAATCTCTTACCTAAAACCTCAGACGCATTAATTTTTTGAGTGGCCTAGACCAGCCTCTTCACCACTTTGCAAAAGGAGATAGAAAGAAGGAAAAAAATCACTAAAAGATAATCATTTATCAAGAGAACATAAAGAGTATCACGCACACACTCTTTTTTACCCTCTACACCCTATTTCTAAACACACGTCTCACATAATTTTAAAATTGTTAAATTTACTTTTTACACACTCCTATTATTCCAATAGTACCTCAAACTATTTTCATATGATTATTAATTCTTTATCATTTCATTTTTCTTTTCACACCCACTATTTATTTTATTTTTTATTTTAATATTATCATTTATATATTTCTATTTTTTTTATTTGAAGCTTTAGGCATGACGCCTTTTTTACCTAGGAAGAAATTTTATTAAAATTTTATTTTAGAAAACACAAAGGACACTCAAAAATGTAAAATAGAAAGTAATATAATTCAAGAAATAAAAAATAAAATAAAAATACAGCAATAAAATTATTATATTATTGAGGTACGATTAAATATACAAATGGAAAAGGAATGAAAAATAAATAAACGAGCATAATAAACATAAAAAAGAACAAAATTGAAAAAAAAATCAATTTTACTTTATAAGAAACGAAAAAGTAAATAAAACAAAATGATTTTCCTTTCAAAAATGAAATAATTAGAAAAATTTAAAACATTAACAGAAAACAAAGGAAAGAAGAGGCAAAAAAAAAAAAAAAAAAAAACAATCACCGTAGAACAAATAGTAAAAAAAATTTAACATACCTCTATGTAATTTTTTTTTGAATAATGATTGAATGGTAAAAATTAAAGTTTTATCATAGATTTCAAAACAACAATTGTTTGTAATTTGAGAATATGACATCTGGGCTGTGTGAAGGGAAAAAAAATAAAATATCATTATTTTTATAATAAAATTTAATTATGTAATTAAGTCTATTATAATCGTTCTTTTTGTCATTTTACACGAGTCTTTTTAATAAGAAATTATAATTAAAATGAGGGTATGGAAAGTAAAGAGGAGTGTGTGAATATAACCGCAAAAATTTATTGTAGGTTACAAAATGCTAATGTATTAAATTAACGAATGCTCTTTTAACGTGAAATTTTCCATCATTTTGGTTTAGATTGACCCAATCACACTATTCTTATTCCCTAAGAACATCTCCAACGCAATGCTATAATTGATGTGCCAATTGTAAATTTAGCATTTGAGTGCAAAAGACATTTTTCAATGCAATGCTATTTATTGTGCTAAATTTCTCATAAGCTATACTTTGTGGTAAATTTCTCACTAAGTGTAGCATACGAGAAATTTAACATTTACTTACTATCGGTTGAAATGTTTACTTTTTCATGTAATCATTGCAACTTTTATGTTTTCTAATTATTTTAAATATATAAATTTACTTTTAAAACTTTCTAAGTTTAATAATTATGTAAAAAAGTAGATTTAACATTTTAAATATTATTATGTATTGAAATAAAAATAAAAATAACATACTATATATATTTTTTTATGGAAAATATACGATTGACATTAGTATTTATATTAGAGATAGTCTAATACTTTTTATGATTGGCACTAATTCCATCTCCTAACGTTTTGTTTATTTTATTAAGCACTAAGGACGTTGTATTATTGTACTTTGTCCTCGATTCAAGGCCATCAAATTAGGGATCTTCAATTTAACCGCCAAACCAAGTGCATCAAGGAAGCTAGCCGATGAGAAAATTATTTTATTAAAGCACTAAATTCCTCACATTATTGTTAACGGACACTTTACCCACCATTCCAAAACTTTAGCAAACTAGAGACGTTCAATTTAACCGGCAAACCAGGCAGCACCAAGGAAGTTAACCAGAGGTACAATGCCACATCAGCTCGCCTAGAACCAAACACGAAACGACACCGTTTGGAGCAAAGAGAACGACAACGTGTAGAGTGTAGGTTGATAACTTTCGATTCATTTCACTTAGAATTCAAATTTTAACATAATAAAATAAATTTTAAAAATAATTATATTTAACTTTCTATTACAATAAAAAAAATTTATATAAAATTATATCTAAAATTAAATTAAAAATTTAAATTAGTAAACTAAACCGGGTTTACGGAGAGAGGGTCGTGGACAAGTGGAGGAGTGCAGGGAGTATTAGACTGACGTACAGTGTAGAGAGTATTTTACTGGACTGGAGTGGAGGAGTACCAGTGGCACCACCACAACAAAGTTGAGAAGATAGATATTAAGATGAATCGTCTGACTCAAACTGACTTGAGTGAGTGAGTAGTAAGTGCACTCTTTTCGTGTGATCTTGTTCTCTCCTTGTTCATCTTCGTGTTCGTTAATTTGGCTTTTCATTCCAACACAAGCTGATATATAGAGATAGAGAGAGACTCACCGACACAAGCGTTTTCCACACCTCTCAACTACTGCTGCTACTCTCATTTCTAACCACTAATTTTAGACCCACCAAAAAAAAAAAAAAAAAAACCAAAGTTAAAAGCTGTTAACTTCGGCTTATTCACACCGTAATAAAGCAAAGCTTGGTTTTTCTCTTCGGTATGTTCTTTCTCTTTCGCTAAACTGTCGTGTTTGTCGTACTTTTTCTCTTTAATTACTTTGCTTTTGTTTATTTGTGTTCTTTCAATTTGCGCATAATCAGAGTTTTTGTGGTCGTCGCAATCTAGGAAACATGATTTTGATATGGGTTTTGTTTCTTTCTGTTGTTGTTTTTTTTTTTTTTTTTTTTTTTTTTTTTTTTTTTTTTTCTTTTGGGGACCTTGCTTTTGCTTGGAGTTTTAACTATTCTTTCCTTCTATATCTCTGTGTTCACTATAAGTTCAGCCAAATTTTGGAAGTGTGTAAAAAATAGAAATGATTAATTGGATGGTTCCTCTTCAATGTATGTGTGTAGGCAGACACAGATATTACTAATAATTCCTCACGAGTAAATGGAGAATGTTTTCTTGTTCGTGAATGTGGATGTTTTCCCTTGTCTATGCTGAGAAAATACACTTTGAATCTCATTACTCAATATCTAAGCTTCCTCTTCAGTATTTCAAATTAGGTGAGTGAGACTAGTAGAAATGTTAATTGGCTAGTTCGTTTTGCAGGTCCGAGTTGAGAATTTGAGTTGAAAAGTAGATTTATGGGAGAAAAATTTGTAGCACAAACAATTGAATTTAAATTTTTGTGAGAGAAAATACCAAGGCAAAAAGTTTGAGTTGTGATTTGAATTGCAAAACGAACAAGGCCTAGTGTTTTTTTTTTTTTTTTTTTTTTTTTTTTTGAGTAAAAACATTAGTTGGGGTTCAGTTGGAACCTGTAAATTTTGTTATCTTTCACTTCATTAGTAGCTAGCTAAAGCCTTTGGTTATTACTACAGTTGTTTTGTTGTTTTTCTCTTATGATGTAAGTTACTTCTTTGCATACAGATTGGCCTACTAAATATTTGGTGGAGTTGAAAAAAAATTGGAAATTTGACCATGTTGAAGCAATCTCCTAGCAGAAACCAGAGGCCAAAAGGGTTCAAGGTTAAGCATGTTCTTCAGATATGTGTGTTGCTTGCAATTTGCATCTGGTTGCTCTACCAAGTGAAGCACTCGAATGATAAGAAGGCCGAGTATGAAGATAGCTCCTCGGAGATATCTCGAAAAATTCAGAACGGTCGTGATGAGATCATAACGCTTGGGAGGAGGGACCTCCGTCCCCTGGTCAAGGACACTTCATTTGATGCCAAAAAGCGTGAGGGGAAGGAAGAAGATTCTGAAGATGGGCCGGGCGGTGGAGATGATCAGATAGATGGGCATGATCAAGAGAGAGCTGAAGAGGAGGAAGCTGAGGGTGTGGAAGATTTGATTGATGAAGAAGATAGGGAGAGGGATGAGGGAAGTGAAGAAGAAGACAAGGGAATTGATTTTGAGGATGTGAACGTGTTGGAGGATCAACCCCAGGATGAAGAAGAAGGTAAAACTCATATCCGAGGGGCTAGAGAGGAACATCACAAAGATGATGATGCTTCTGGCTCTGTGATGCGGAATACAGAATCCATTGTTGGGAGCTTGAGAAAAGTTCAGGAAAAAGAAACCGAGAGTGAAAACGATTTTGAAGTGGGGAAAGAAACCGAAAAAAATCATACCGAAGATTTCGTAGTTGGTATGAAAGATTCAGAGACAAAAATGCATTACAATTTCAGAGCTCAAAGTTACGGTTCTGAAAACGATTTTGCTTCTTCCCGTTTAGACAATGCCATTTATTCGACTTTGTTAGTCAAGGCTGAGGCGAACGAGCAGTCAAAAGTGGAGAACAATTCAGCAATGTTGCTTGCCAAAGGCCCTACTTCTCTCAATGGAACCAGCAAGTTGAGAGAGTTGATTCATGATCTAAATCCAACTTCTAATGAAAGAGAGGCATACTTGCAAAGGCATTCGTATTCGACTCTTTCCGTGGTTGATAATTTCGATGCAGCCCAAAAAGGAAAGGAAGTGCTTGATGGTCCTCACTCCATTCCATCACAAGGAACTTTGCAATTTGATGGAACTGATAAAAGCACTGATGAGAATGCAGTTTCCAGTGGAGAATCTAAAAACCAATGGGGGGTTGCAATTGCGTAGTGGAGAGAAAAGCACTGAGATACTGACAACAGATGAGAATTTAGGTGCTGTTGAAGAAGGAGAAGAAGAAAACTCAGTTGATTCTTCGGATTTTCACGCTCTATCAAGAAGATAGAGAGGATAATTCTTCTCTAGTGGATGGTTTATAAGATTTAGGAAGCGGGAAATTGGAGCAAACAACATTGATGCAGTTTCCTGGTGGTTTCTTCTTGTATATGTTTGGTCTCATAATTCAAATAGGCCCTTGATATCCAAGTTAGAAAAAAGATTAGGACTTTTTTGTTTCTACTTCATTAAGTGTTTGATAAATTTAGAGGTATCAGTTGGTTCCTATTGAATTGGTCTCTTACTCTCCCTTGAGGATCGAACTATTATAATAGTAATGAAAATGATCAACAAGTGCGTCAAAAAAAAAAAAAAAAAATGATCAACAACACTTGATGCAAAGTTGAGAGCCTTGTCCCCACATGGAACAAGTCCTTTAGCTACTTTTGTTTGGTCATGACGCACCACTTCTAGTTCTGTTATGGTCATTTCATCCAAAACGCACCAACATAACTCCGCGATATAAATTAATAAGGAAAACAAGCACCCGAAAACTTGGGCCATAAATATTAATATCCAACAAGAAATACTTTGTGAATATGAAGGAGATATACAATACCTCCAGAATTTTGTACTTGAGTTAAAATATAACAAAATTTTTAAAATATTACAAAAATAGCAAAAATAACATAATAATTTTACATTTTGTATTTTATAATGATGTATTCATTATTTTAATGATAACAAATTTTGTTATTCTTATAATATTTTAAAATTTTGCTATATTTAAACTCTTCTATTTAACAACAACAAAAAAAAAAATTTAGAACTTATGGTAAATAACATATTTACAAAACTAAATTAAGTAAATAACAGATTTTAAAATATTTGAAATAAATAGCAGTAAAAAAAAATTTTACCAAGTAAATTTTTTATTTACGATTAGTAAAAAGACATTTTACCACTTAAATTTTTTATTTACGACTCGTGAAAAGATTTTTTAACATGTAAATTTTTAACTTACTATTATTTACTTTAAATAATTTTAAAATCTACTATATACTTCAATTATTTACAATAAATTTGTGGTTTACCATAATTTTGTGGAGACCTATTATTTATACCATTTTAAATAATTAAGTGCTATTATAATTTTTTATTTCTTCTTTAATAACTGAATAATAATTATTTATTTTTAAATAAAATGATATAAATAATATTTTTTAATTTTTTACCGTATGATATTTCGGATTTGTTCTCATTCTTCATTCTCCCTTTAAATTTTGGTAATGCGTGTAAAGAGCCCAGATGCTGAAGTAAATGCGAAGTTTGTATGCAGCAAAATGGACAAACGTGTTGAAAAGTCCATAAATATCTCTACATATAACTAGAGTGGGCCGGGCTTGCTGTAGCATTGCGGGCTTTCGTGCTGTCTTGCTTTTGTTCGGGGAAAGAAAGAAATACCGCTTAAAAAAGTGTATGGTTAGAATTCCTACTATTACTCTTGATTAAAAAAATATAAATACGGCTTTAAAATGTATGAATTAGAATTTTTACTATTATTTTTTATTAATAATTTTTTTAGTTAAATAACTATACTCCTAAAAGAATATTAATTAAAAATAAAGGATAAAACTCATACTCATGCACTCTTAAAGTAAATGCTACAATTTTCTTCTCTTTTTTTTTTGGTTTTGTGTAGACTTTTTTTAGAATTAATTGCATATATGTGTATTATGTAGGAGTTGAAAAAATAAAATGTCAACAACTTGTAATATTTACATATAAGTCTGTAACATAATCCGTGATGACATTGTTATCATTTATTAACTACCCATAACTATCTACACAAAAAGAATATATTTGAAATAATATTATCTCAATAACCATAAAATGGACATATTAAGAATATTATTAAATAAAAGATAAATTCTAAACAAGGAGTAAAAGTGATCATTTTTGTATAAATACTTATTTTTTTTATTTATTTCTTAAAATATTTTAAGTGGTTGCGTAAATAATTGAACCTATCATGAATCTGCTCGTCGAGCCAATCGTTATTTTAGAAGTGATTTGGAAAAATCACATTTTTTTTTTTTTTTGTCTATATACGAAATGACCTTCTTTAGTAAATCTTTTATTTACTATCTACTGACTAAAATAATTGGTAAGTATCATATTTACTAATTAAACATTATTATTGTCACTTCAATGGTATACATGATTAAAAACCAAAGTATATTCTAAAATACAAGGTAATTTTTTTATTATTTATTTTGGATTGCAAGATTCCAGTTCTAAACCTCGATATTGGGTAGATATTGATTTACTGCTAGGTTGATTCCACGTTTTTTAGAAACAGTAGTATAGTATTTTTTTTTTTTTTTTTTTTTGAAATGGGTATACTAAGCCTATATACAAACATTTTCCCGTACTCAAAATTCTCCACAAAAATACCTCAAAACCTAGCAGCACTCAGCTTAATTCTAGCTTGTGCATTGGACTGGATTTACGGAGGAGAACTAGGCAACTTATTCACTTTACAACCATACAAGTAATCTTATTACGAAACAAATAAAATAAAAATAAATACAAGTAATACATTGGATTTCTGCCCCTTTTTTTTTCCTTGGCCTTGCCTCCTTTACCCCCAACACAAATCTTTCACTTCAAATGGACAATTGCATCCAAAGATTATTGTGTTTGCAAAATTCAGGAAAAAGATCCTCACATTCTTCAATTTAATAAAGTTCCTTGTTCCTTTTACTAGCTTTTACGCAGATCAAACATCCTATATCTTTCTTAGCTACTTCACACAAAATCTGCTTAGCTGGTTCATTTCACTTGTTATTTGCATGTTCTTTTGACTATTTTCATCAAAAATCTTTCTTTCTTTATTTATTTTTTTCCATCTTGAGTCAAGCAGAATTCTCCCTTACCAATGTTGAATCAAACATCTTTTAATTCTCAAGCAAGGCATTTTCACAACAAGGTTGTATGATTGATTGATTTCATCTGTGTACATTATTATATACTCAGTTAAGAAGAATCCAAGAAAAGGGCATTTTTTTAATCGCAACAATTGTTGGTCATAAATAAGGGTACCACATATTTCGAAGATTACTACAAGTGAGGATAATTTTGTAAGTTATATTCTTGAATTAAATTTTAATTATTGTGTTATTGTTTTTATTTTTCTAACATAAAAATTATTCAACCAAGAGTATTAGGGAAAAGTTATTTATGAGAATAAAATTTGGAAGAAAAAGTGATAAAACAAATAAAATTAAAGAGAATAACAAGATGAATTAATAATATTAAATAAGATTAAATAAGGTGAGAGGAAAAAAAAAAAAGAAACGGGAGATTAAGGAAGCAAAAAAAAAAACGGAAGGAGACCCCAAAAAAATTGAAAGAAAGAAAAGCAAAAAAAAAAAAAAAAAAAAAAAACAAACAAAAATGAGTGATTAAAATAATAATAAGATTCAATTAGGGTAAGAAGAAAAGTAAAAATTTAAGCGAAAGAAAGAACAAAAAAAATACGAATGTATGGTTGTAATATATATATATATATATATGATTAAATAAAGAGTGAGGAAAAATATAAGGGACTAAAAAAGTTGTTAGAGTACGGTGACTCAAATTCTATTTGATCCGGTTTAAAAAACTCATAGTGTGACATATGTATGGAGCTTTAATTATGAAATTTTTTTGAGGGTTTGTGGTGATAGCAGATGGATCGGGCCACTAGAAAAGGGGTCTAAAATGATACTAAAATTAAATAAGGATAAGAAAAGGAAAACAAAAATTAGAGGCTAAAAAAGTAAATAAAAGAATATGGGGACCGAAAACAAGCAAGAATAAGAGAAGCAAAAAAAAAAATCTAAAAAAAATTTGGGACTAAACATTTCGTCCATCCCCTCTCACGGACCAAACATTTCGTCCCTATGGGGCGAAACGGCGGCAGTCTGGATCGGGGCTTTTATATATGGTAAGATATATATTCTGTGAAAAATAAAATTTAGATATTACTTTTAAAATAAGTAAGAAGGAGAAAGATTATAAAATAGTTGCTAATTAGAAATTAAGAATAGTAATTACTTAAAATAAGCTACTCTGTCTGGGAAAAAAAAATGCAGCATTTATAGAAATTTATTTAGGAGAATTTTATAATATATATGGTATAAAAATACTCCTATCGCCATAAGATAATTTCGTACCAATGTATCACTATATAACAATATCAAAATGAAAAAAAGTACAGAATTAATTCACTCTAGAATCCTACTATAAAAGCAACACATTATCAATAGGGTATTTTTTTGTAGCTTACAAAAAGATTCTCGATTGATTTTACGTTATTCTTTTAACAATTTGTATAAAAGCAAACAAATGTTTATAGGAGAATTTTGTTTCGTGATAGAATATGAAAAAAGATACTCATTTTCACCAAAAGGAGATATTCATTAACATATTTACTAGGAATAAATCTTTGGATCTAACATATTCTTACATTATCAAATTAAGTTCACCAATGCAATTTGCAATTTGCAATTTGCAATTTGCAGGGAAGTGTTACTTGCTTGTCTCCCTTGGCTGTAAGCTCACCTTTTGGACTCTTTTGATAAAAAAATTTCTATTCTAATTATCAACACCCACCTAGTTATGCAAGATAAGAAGCTCCCTCTTCTTATTATTATATATTTTTTTCTATGTAAAATATTTAAAAACAGAAGCAAACAAATACGGTCCAGGAGTATTCTTGCAAATGTCGCTATGTGGCATCAATATTAATAAGTTCACCAACTTTGTCACGGCCAAATTGGCCATTGGAATTTGGGACCAAACAATAGTGTGGTACAAGATGCATCCTATTATTACTCTAATTTATTTTACTCTTTTTTTAATTATTTTTCTATCCTTCTTTACCAAGCATTCTTAAGATCTGCGAAGAAAACTCCACCATAAATTTACTATTTAAATAACTATGTGCCCGTACGAATCATGAGTTGGTTAAATTGATTTGTTTATGTTTTCCAACTCTATCCTTACTCCTTGTGCAATCAAATGAATTTTGTGGACATATTCATGAATAGCTAATAACTAGCAAACAAAAAAAGTTCCATTACTGTAATATGTATAAAAAATTGTCTATTTTGTATACTTTTTCAATCTCATTTAATTTTGACAAGATCCAGCAGTTAAAAAACTAATCTTATCAGTAAGACAACCTACCAGAAACAGTACTCTTTGAAAGTAAATGGTAATCCACCAAAACCCCCACTAAAAAAGTTCTTAGAACTCTGTAAATTAATAAAAAGAGAATATAGTAAATAGCATATTTATAAAACTACATAAATAAATAGCGAATTTCAAAATATTTAAAATAATTAACAGTTTATCGTGTAAATATTTTATTTACGATAAGTAAAAAAAATTTCCACGTAAATTTTCTTTTTATGACTGATAAAAAAAAATTTTCACGTAAATAAAAGATTTTTTTATCATTCATAAAAAAAAAAATATTTACACGATAAACTGTTATTTACTTCAAATAATTTTAAATACGTTACTTAATTTAACTTCATAAATCTGACATAGTTTCTCGTTAATAAATGATCATTTCGTTGATAATGTGAAGTGAATATAATTAGAAAATTTTAGGAAAAGAAAAAGGATATGTCTAGTAATGAAAAACGACACTCTTATTTTTGTCTTCACGGCATGCAACTTTTGTGCATTGTAACGTTCTCTATGCCTTCATTCACGCCCCAATTGATCTTCAGGGTCACCGTTATAACATTTGATTTTGGATTTTTATTTTTATTTTTAATATAAAGCCAGTCCATGTCCTAGGAGTTCACCACCAGTATATGATCAATAATGCAGAAAAGATTTCCCCCACCACCCCACCGAGAAAAATAAATAAATAAATAAATAATGACGACGCTCGTTAAGAGCAAATAATAATAACGTTAATAATTTTAAGAGAAATATTTTGCTATACAGCTATGATTTATCCAAATTTACCAAAAACAAAAGGTATTCCTGTAAGGATATATATCTCTTTTAGGTACGCCAAGAAAGAGCCGAAAGTACAGGTACAACCTAAATCCCCCAAGTGGGGTAGTAGCTGAGCTAATAGTGGGTGTGTAGTAGTTCTCCTCTCCACTCTGTGGGTGTCTCACGTTTGGCAAGCTCTGTTGTAATCTCGACTTTTTTTTACATATTAATTTTTAAAGTCATAATCTTTAACAATTTTGGCTACTGATAATGAAACTTTCTAATTTAAACGAGTTAATTATGTTCATATAAGCGTGATAACTTGAGTATGTGATGTGATATAGATGTTATTAACTCGTTATTTTTCAGAAATGATTCATCAATTTTGATGTCAGAGAAAAAAAAAAGTCCCAAAACAACTCAGAGAATGATCTTGCCATCAAAAGTTCTTTAACAAATATATTTCAATGCTCATAGTTCACTAATCTCTTTTTCTTTTTCTTTTTTTAGATTTGAATCACAGTTTAAATTTTAGTATAACATTTTTTCGTATAAAAATTGGGGTTGTTCTTTTATTGTTTTTGAGTTAGATCACTTGAGCGTAGATTTTGAGTTGAGTTTGAATTATAACTTGAGTTGAAGTTGTAACTTGAGTTTGTGTTTGGTTGTGTACATTTGAGTTATGGTTTGAGATAAAAATCTTTTTGAGTTTATATTTGAGTGAGTCAAAATTTAAATTTGTATTTAGATAGTATGTTAATAAAAACTCATGAAAAATTTTAATAGGATATATGGGTGGAGTTTTATTCGTCTTTTCGTTGTCAACGCATAGAAAAAAAATCATCTCAATCAGAATTAAAACGAAAAAGTTATAACATTTTTAAGAATAGAAAAAATACTGTTCATTAATTTGAATTCGAGTTAAAAGAAAAACTTGAACTCGAGTTTTAATCCTAAACTCGAGTTCAAACTTAAAAGAACATGAACTTAAATAAAATTATAACTCGAGTTATTTTTTTAAAATTTTTTAACCCAAAAAAAAGCCGCTGAACAACCCTAAATTTAACTATTTTATTAATATTTATTATCATATAAATTCACTTTTTAATTTAAATTTTCAACCCAAAGTGTTGTGAAAAAATTTGAACTTAGCACACGCCAGACGCCAGACGCCACACGCGATGCACACAGAGACAGAGTGTCTGTGAGAGAGGCATGTAAAATGCATTGGGTAGGGCTGCAGGGATTCCCTTTCCAACAAAAAGTGTTTGATGACAGTTCACTCTTGCTTTGTCCTATAGCTTCCCAATCCTCCAGTCCCCACCAGTTCATTCTCGTCTCCCAACGGCCACACCCTGCCCACCCCTAATGTCGCTCTCTCTACCTTTTCTGTTTTTTCCTTTTCTTTCCACAGTAATTCTACTCCCCTATGCAGTTAAAACTTAAAACCATTACCACACGCCACTTCTTTTTCTTTTTCTGTTTTTTTTTTGTTCTCAGTTAAAACCTATTAAGAGCTAGCTGCATATTATTGGTACAACATTCTTTTTATTCTTATTAAAAAGAAACCCTCAAACCAACAAACAAATTAACACTATGATTGGTTGGTCCAATTACCATAATAATGCAATAGTTTTAACTGTCATTTTACACTAATACTAATAGGGTACGCTAATGGTTACATGTGCTTCCGAAAGCATTTATCTTTTTCTTCACGGCATGGGACAACAAAGAATGAAACGTACGTTATTCACAAACCACGTTGCATAACAGAGAATCATATGGATTCAATTTCACACGCACACAACCACCAACCACGAGAGAGAACATATTATGATATATATATATATATATATATATTTATTTATTTTTTTAAAAAAAAAAGCAATGCTCCCACCACCGTGGCCTATATTTCATGAGGTCATGGCATTTTAAATATTCTTTAGAATTTTTTTTAGGGAGGGTTTTGCTCGTGCGAGAAGTGAATATATTATTGCCAAGATCGACTTTCTTTCTATGAACAACATCAATTGAATTATAAGTCAAGCCTCCATTTAACAATTCCCACTAAGCTCTCCCAAAGTCATACCAGGGAGGAGAGGAATATTAATTTATGCGCCAAATGACTATAGGTAGGTGCTAATAATAGCAATTATTCGTCAAGAATACAGCTATCGTCCGCTTAAACAAGTTCTTCAATAGCTTTTCCACTAGTTGAAAGTTGAGACATGGAAAACGAAAAAACATAATCAAAAGTTCACCGATATTTATGCAACTAGGCATAACGTGCACGCAGTTTCCCCGTTCCAATGCCCACCAACCTCAAACTCATTTTCCAATTTCTCCAAAACTAGAAGTCCATCACCAATATCACGTTGAAGCAAAAACACATACACAAGGGCACAAGTTTAATCGAAGGAAAAGAGATTGAATATACAACACATGAGTTCTTAAATATATTAACTGATCAAATGGACAGCAAATTGAAAACAGAGATTTCAGAGTGTGACCACATATATCTCAAAAGCGATTTGTGTTCATACAATAAAATTCCAAAAGAGGGGGGAAAAAAACTAACACAAGCCACACAAGTAAAAAAAAACAAAGCGTGCCCTGTCTAACTAAGTTTCTCTCACTGTACAGACTCTAGATGAGTGTTTTTTGTTGTTAGTAGTAAAAACGAAAACAACTCGCTCGCTCACAACGATGGAGTCAAAAATCCATCGACCCCTCCCCCCCAAAAAAAAAAAAGAAAGAAGAAAAAATAAACATTTCAAGAATTCAATTTCACCAAAAATAAGGTAAAAATTAAGACAAGAAAAAAAAAAAAGAAAAAAGTAAATTCAGCCGAGCAAATCCTGTTGGTGGCAAAGCTCCTTCCTGAGACGGTGCGAGAAGAGCCTGCAAGCGTCCATGCTTAAGTCAATCGCCGCCGCCAACGCCACGAACGCCGCCGCGTCCTCCGTGCATCCCACGTGCTGCACGCTCATCTCCACCGTCGGCTTGCTGCACCGACCCTCCCCCTCCACCTTCGCCGACATCACGAACCCTCTGTACGCACAGTACGGCCACAGCCCGTATCCAAAGTCCCCACTGCTCCTCGGACTGCACGCTGGCGACCCCGACCCTCCGGCTCGGCTCGAGCCTAGGTCGATCACGAACTTCCCGCCCTTCTGCGAGTTCAGCGTCGATTCCGACAACACGATCCCGGCGGCACTGACGCCACCGCCGGCGTCCGGAACGAGCTCGAAGCGGTAGCCGAGTCCGTCGGAGCCACCGCGCTCGCGCCACGCCTCAAGCCGCCCCCACGGCTTCCAGGTCCCCTCGGCGGGGCGGAGGATCAGCCAGGACCCCGGGTTAGACCGGCTGACCCGGTCCGAACCAGGCGAGGCCACGAACGGGGTCACCATCGAGGCGGCGGCGACCGGTGAACCGGAGAGGTCGTGAACAGTAATGGACCAGCCTTTCCGCTCTTTGATTGGCCGCTCCCGCTCGCTCCCGAACGAGCCCAACCAGCTTCTGGAGCTGCTTGGCTCGGACTGTAGCGATCTGTGAAATTAACACAGCAAATATTAGCAATTAGCAATTAATTAGTAATTAATGTTCAGGTAAAGTATAATCCAAGTAATTCCTCGAACATAATCTTCTTTTAACCAAAAAAAGTAGTAAAGCGAACGAGGTTGGGTTGTTTTTAAACGAAAAAGGCAAAAACAAGAACTTTTTCGTACGGTTCGACCGAGCTTTACCAATTGGGAAACTATTCAATTCAAAGTACATTGTGTGTAATAAGTCCTAAATCTTAAGAAATTAATATAAAATGAAAAATCTGAATAGAAACCCTAACGGACCTGGATCTTTGATTCCGGTCACCGGTGTTTCGGAAGCTGAACTTGCAGGTGAAGACGGGTTGTCTGATATTGCCTTGAATCTGGAACACCTGAGGGCTACACTCAGGCTCGCCGTCGAACTGGAAGACGAATCTGGGATCGGGCTCTGCCCTAACATTCAAGTGGAAGTGAGCGGACGAGCCTTTGGCCTCTTTTCCGACGGAAATCCAGCCATTGTGGAAGACTGTGGACTTGGCTTCGGTGCCGGCGAGCTCCAACGGCACGGAAACCTTGCCAAGGAGCCTCCCGGAGTTGACGCCGCATGTGGTGCCCCTCCGGCCGGTGTAGATCGCGATTCGGAGGCATAGCCTGCCGGAGAAGATAGTCTTCCCGGAGATTCTGTCGAGATCGGACTTGCTCAGGTGGAAGGTCGCCGCGACGGTGTGAGTTTGTCCGTCTGGGAACTGGTTCTCCGGCGGGATGAAGGGGACCACGGCGGTCTGGAGAGGGAAGTTCTTGAGCTTGACTTTGCAGAAACACGGAGACGACGACGGGTGAACCACCGAACGAGCCGGCTTTGAAGCGACGGGAATCTTTAGGGCTAGATTGCCCACCGTGAGACGCACAAATGGGCACGGATCCATGGCTGCTTCTTCTCTCTCCTCTGCAAGACTTTTACCCAAGAGAGAGAAAGAGGAAACTGAAGTAACGCGAAAAGGCAAAACCCTCAAGAAAACGTGACTGAGAGCAAAGTAGAGGAAGAATCCTCCGACTTATCGAAAACCAACGAAGAAGATGAAGATGAAGATGAAGAAGAAAGAGAGCGTCGGAATGCGCGCGAGACGTGGAAGCTGGCAACCAGCGAAACTGCCATTACCACAACCGTAACAGACTTAACAGTGCCTTCGTCTTCTTCTCCTATGAAATAAACTTCTTAACCAGGTTTTCGTTAGAGCAAATATGTGTGTCTGAAGTTTCTATAAATCTGTAAATCTAGATATTTCCCTTTCCCTTTATGATCTCTCTCTCTTTCTATTTTTGAAGAGAAATTCCATTAATTAATTATAATGAAAAGGAAAAAAAAAATGAGAGGATTAGTTGATAAGAGAAAAATGGGGTTGGAGTACAGCTGTGAACAGGCTGGCGCCAATGCCAGTGCGGACAGAAGTTGACGGCATTTTCTCTCTCTCTCTCTCTCTCTCTCTATAACAAACCTACTATAAGTGTGGGCTCCACCTGATATTTTCTCTGTAATGACTATAATGACCTTGTCTCGCTTGGCCCTTGGGTTTGCCCCCACTGCCCACAATTTTCCAACCTATTATAATAATGTATTAATTTTTTAATTTATTTAAATTAAATCCACCTTTCCTTAAAATGGGAATCTCCGCCTCTCTATGACCCCAAAAAACGCTCTCTGATACGCTTCATACTCCCCACACGTGTGGCGTGTGCAGATAAAGTCCGGGAATTAGTGGGTCCTACGAATTATTTTGGGATTTTTTGGAGTGTAATTTTTTAGTTAAGTTTGAGTTATAATTTGAGTTGAAGTTATAATTTGAATAAAATTAAGTAAAATTGAATAAAATTAAAACTTAAAAGAATATAAATTTGAATAAAATTATAACTTAAATTTAAATTTTTTCTAAATTTTGTTACAAAAGAAGAACCCCAAAATTTTTATTTTTCTTTTCAGAGAGAGAACGCCATTCATTTATGTTGATTACGCTCCAGATGAGAAGATGTGCGGCTGCGAATTTCTTTTTTCTATTTTTACGATTTATCCACGATAATTTTTTTGTCATTTTGCCTTTTGGGTCGGCGTTTGTTTTCGCGCTCCATCGATGACGTTTGGTTGGAGGATTTAAACCATGTGATTCGAACCATTTTCGATTTACGTATATTTTTTATGAGAGAAAATACTGTAGCGAACCACGAATCATGATTCGAATCAAGAAACGAATCCCTCTACCAAACATCCAATCATACTTCCATCTTCTTTGACCGCTTCTTTGAAATGTTAATTAACAAAAAAACTGTAAAATTTGATGAGAACTTCTCGAGTCAATTTCTAACTATTGAATTTAATCAATCAAAATAAAAAATATATAAAATATATAATTTTTAATATATATTTAATAATTAAAGAGTAAAAAATTACCGATGATTAAGTACTTTTAAATTTAATCTATATCTTTTTAAAAGTAAAACATTTCATCATAATTATTAAGAATGTTGCACTTTAATTTTAATTGGTCATCATACAAAATGTTATTAAAATGATGGAGTTGTGTGACATAATTATATAAGTGAGGAAAATGGAGCTCCCTTTATTCATTATTTTTTTTTCCCCCGATTCCCATGTTTGAAGAGATACCTAAGAATGGGTTAGTTATTATTCTAAACAATTGTCCCTATCCCCTTTTCTTTTTCATCCCTGAATAGACAATAGTCCCCTTGATTAAAGGATAAATAATCCTTTCATTAAATGAAGTATTAGTTGTCCAACCCATTACATTAAATAAAGTTTTTTTCCTTCTAACACAAGCATGTTTAGTTCGCTAATTCGATGGATACCAATTATAATCTTAATTTGTGTACTAATTTGCTATAATCCTTTATTGCATAAAATACAACAAAAAAGTTAGAATAATTGTAACACCCTGAAGAATTAATTGAGATTAATTAAGGTAATTGAGATTATTAGTGTGCCTAATCTGATTTAATTAATTGAGTTTAAATAATTCCAAGGTATTTAAATTATTCACAGTAATTTATTTAATCCAGAAGTGTGTATGGGCGCATTTCTAGACTGTTATATTTTACACATGTCACTTTCTTTTATTTTTCTTTTCTTTTCTTTTCTTTTTCTTTTTCCTTTCTTTTCCTTCCTTTTCTTTTTCTTTCCCGTGCATTTCTCTCTCTCTCTCTCTCTCACACACTTCCGTGCTCTCTCTCCCTCTCTCTCTCCCATTTGTGTCTCAAATCAAAACCGGATTCGAACCAAGAGTGATTTCAAAGAGTTTTCAACGTCAAGAGAAGGATTCGAGGTAAGATTACTGAAAGAACCTCTCTTGAATCTATGTTTTTCAGATTTCAAAACTTATTTTTGGTTCAAAACAGATTTTGATGATTTTGAGTAAAACTAGAGTAGAAATTAGAGATCTTGGGTTCTTTGGACTTGTTTTAGGACCTAGAACCCGGATCTAGTGGTTTCCCTTTAAAATATTTGGATTTGGAACTGGATTTGCAGGTTTTTGGACTGATTTCTGCGAGCTTCTCTCGCGCAGTCGATTCCACCGGTTGACCTGTGCGGTCGACCGGATTGCAGGCTGACCGGTCGACCGGTGTGCACATTACCGGTCGACCTTACCGGTCGACCAGTAGTGTTGTACTGCTCTGTCACCGGTTGACCGGT
>NW_010364290.1:502179-502758 GCF_000414095.1 Morus notabilis
GCCTGTTGACAGCTCAAAGTCGACAGAAGAGCTATGCTGATAGAAGGCGTAGGCCTTTGGAATTCCAAGAAGGCGACTTTGTCTTGTTGAAGGTTTCCCCACGTAAAGGAGTTGTTCGGTTCGGTGTGAAAGGAAAACTCGCACCAAGGTATGTGGGACCATTCTCGATCGTGCAACGAGTCGGAGTGGTGGCGTACCGATTGGACTTACCGCCTAAGTTATCTCACGTGCATGATGTGTTTCATGTCTCCATGCTTTGGAAATGTCAACCTGAGCCGGAAGCAGTAGTGCAGTGGTTTGACGTTCCGATACAGTATGACGCGTCATACGAGGAGGCACCAGTTCAGATTCTTGACCGAAAAATAAAGAATCTGCGTCATCGTGAAATCCCGTTAGTGAAAGTGCTGTGGCAGCACCATGGTGTTGAAGAAGCAACATGGGAGCTTGAAACGATGATGCAGGAACGTTATCCGCATCTGTTTGCACTTTGAGGTGAGCTTTAATTTCGGGGACGAAATTGCCTAAGGGGGGTGGAGCTGTAACACCCTGAAGAATTAATTGAGATTAATTAAGGTAATT
>NW_010364290.1:503936-521189 GCF_000414095.1 Morus notabilis
CTTGTCCAGTCATGGGGCCCGCGGCTTGAGTAGTTCGTGGGGTCATATGAACGATTTCATAATGTTAAATGGATGATTTCTTAAGATAAAAGGTCTTGTAAACTGGTAACATAGTCTATTGTTGTAAGCCTAGATAGGATGCGGATAGTGCATCCTCGGGGGCAGAACCCGAAACCGGTCCGAGTAGGCGAGGCACTTGGTTAGGTAAGTAATTTGTACTAATTACTTGCTGAAGCCTGTAACATGGTTATTTTCAGTTATATTTCCTTTGAGAAAAAGGATGTGAGGTTCCGGCTGTTCTGTCGGGACTGAATGTCTTATTTTATTTATGTATTCAATTATTTATTCATGCGCTCATTTATTCTAAATATTTCAAATTATATCCTACTGGGCCTTTCGCTCACATTTTATGTTTCAAATGTTTAAAACCCCTCCCAGGAGACTCTAGGAGCGGGGCACAGTAGCGGGAGTAGCTGAGTGGTGCTACGGAACGATCAAGTGAGGATTGTGTTCATCCTCTGACATAAAGTGTAAGGAATATGTAAGAATTTGTAATAAATGACATTTGAATTTACTAGACTGTGGATGATGTCTATTGTAATTGATTATTTACATGTGCATGTATGTACGATATTGTATGTCCTGTGGGGTGGAGCCATGTGTGTCAGAGGCTCCTGGATTATGTCGTTTATTTATATTTTAATGCAGTCAAGTGTGGGGCCCGGTTGAGAATCTGCTTTATTAATCTCTAATCGAGCTCCACGTCACCCACCCCGTTTGGGGGGCGTGACAATAATTGTAAGGATACCAATTATAATATTAATTTGTGTATTAATTTATGTGCTGTCATAAAATAATTTATTGATAACTGAAAATTTTAATTATTAATTGATGTGATAATTTTTTAAACTCTACTATAAAATTATGATACTTCATATATTAATAAGTAAATTGAAATTAAATTTGGTGTTTTTAACCTTGTTCAAAAAGTTACCAACTCACATATCAAACAAAACTTAGAAGGAAAAAAGGTAGCATTTTTTTTCTTTAAAATCGTAACATGAACGAAAAATGAGACCATTTGTCCATCTATATAATTTAAACGGTAAAATGATAATTCATTTATCCAATTTAGGAAATAAAATGAGATGAAGAGAAAAATTTACGGGACAAATATATTGTTTTTTGGTTAAAAAAAAGTGATTTACTCGTAATTCTTTTGATCTTTTCTACTTTCTGTAGTTCTCCGCCAAGGAAAAAAAAGAAAAAGAAAACAGAGAGTTAAAAAAAAAATAGTATACTCTCTCTTCTACGAAGCATCTGAGTGTTTGTTTTTTAATTGTTTGTTAGGACATTCTCTAATACGTTGGTTGGTGTATTATAAGTTAAATTTTTTTAATTATTAAATTTATATATATTTTAATTTTTATGTGATTTTACTATCTAACTGTTAAAAAATTACGTTAGCTATAAAAAAAAAAAAACCCCTTGTTTGTTTGAAGTAAACTTTTTTTTATTTATTTATTTTTTTTTAAAGTTACTTGATTACGTGAACGGTGGACAGGGACAGATATATCCCTGCTGGCCATTCAGGGCGATGAAACGTGGCAAAATAAAAATGCTTTTTTTTCCTGCTCGTCACGGTGCCTTTGGGACTCTTTCATGTCATGCTGAAGTCATTTGGGACTCAAAAACATGTTTCATTTGAAGTTAAAAAGGCAAAATAGACTTAAATTTAAATTTTAAATTTTATTATAGTAAAAATTTTAAAAAAATAATTAATTTAATTTTTTTATTACAGTAAAAAATTCACATAAAATTATATTTCAATCAAAATTAAAAATTTAAATTAATAAACTAAATAGGTTCTTAAATTAATGTTTTTTCAGTTTGTGATCAGAATAATAAACTAATTTTTTTAAGGAAATAAATAAATTATTTTTAGAGCTAGAAATTAATTGTTTTCAAAGCTAGAAATTAATGCACTTTTTAATCCATAACATTAAAAATCGATGAATGAATTAAATAAACTAAATAAAAATGAAGGAAGATTGAGTTGATGGGTTGGGCTTCAATTTGGCTGAAATCAGGATAAGAATTTAGTGCCAGGCCGCTATGAAGATTTAAGGATAAGCTTCAGATGAACAATTTGAGATATTTGGCTGGATCTACCATGAAAATTAAAATTTGAGATTTTGTCTGTTCCCATCATCCAATACAGCAAAGAATTTCAAGTTTCTGTCTTCTTGAGGGGTGTAAAATTATTAAATTATTAAGGGCTTGCTAAAATCCTGATAAAAATTTAAATTTAATTTTTTTTTATTATAATATTTTGTTCTCACATCATAATTCAAGTTATGATTTGAGTTATGAAATGAATATATACCTTAAAAATATATTAGTAGTAGTATTTGAATTTAAAATTTTAAAATGTTGCAAACGAAATTTTTAAACAGTTCAATGCAAACAAACAAGCCGTATAGTGGTGCGAAGGAGTTCTCGCTAGATGTCATCAATCAACAAATTATTTTTCCTTTCCTATGTTGGTTTCGAAGAACTTTTGTACCGGAGAAATTAGTAAAATAGGTCAACATTTAAAACTGTTACATCATGGTTGAGCAAACCATCACTTTGATTCGTATGCGTCGAGAGCTCTAAAAGTCAGAGATTGATTCCTAACGTCGAGAGCTGACAATTCATAAGATATTCTTAAATTGAGGAGAACTCCCAAAAACAAAGGGCATAGGTCGAGAATTCCACGTAAGCCTTTGAAGGTTATGACATCGAGAAGTCTATAATATCAGATTTAAATCAAATCTCACAAAATCAGGAAGAGATAAATCACATCAAATATCTGAATTTAAATTGAGATATCGGATAATGATCAACGAGGATTATCCCTCAAATCCGATAATTCAAATAAGAGAATATCTAAAAAATCCCTTAATTAAAGGGATTAGAAGGATCATTATCAGTAGATTAGGGATAAACTTTTCTACATGTTGGAGAGCCTATAAAAAGGGGGCAGAACTCCTCATTTGGTTTTTTACGCACTATTTTTTCCACCGAGAGAAATTGTACTTTTGAGTATTAGTGCATCCATAAATAAACGTAAATAAAGAGTTTCTGCCGAATCACTATAAATTTTTATCTCTTTTACGTTTTTACAAGTTATTTTTTCATTTAATTTGTGAAAGTTTTTACGTGAGTAATCCCGGTAAAATTAAATTTTGAGTTAGACCAATTTTCACCTTCAACAAAAACCATTAAAAGTAAATCATTCGAAATTAATAGGTCATTTTGAATTTTAAATATTAGTTTTTCCCACTTTATCATCCCTCATAGTATTTCTTACTTTTTTTTTCTTTTTAAAATCCACACTCTCTATTTTCATCGTCCCTCTCGAGATCTATCTCTATGCGACCTCCCCTTATCTCTCCTCTTTCTCTCTCTCCGTCCATACCGAACACCCCAACTTATTATAACTTCTTTAAAAAAGTTAAAAAAACATCCTTCAAAAGCAATGTGAGCCTTAATTCTTAATGATCTTCTTTGATAGTCATATATTAATTTCACCTGTTTCTCCATTTAAACTGGCCTATAATTAGTGACCAACTTAACGTAAGTAGTTTTGATTGTTGTTTTATTATTATTTAAAAAAAAAAAAAACTAGTCTTTTATGTTCAAGCGGAAAGGAACATTACTTGGTGCATGGAACAGTTTAGATACCGCAACGTAGAAATTTCTTCTTGCAGGCATGTCTATGCAATTGTTAAATTAGTATGTTAGCACATAATTTTAATATTGGATGAGAATATTATTCTTTAACATAATGTTATTTATTTTTCCAATTTGGCACGTGTTACACTAATATTTAGTTCGCTGATTTAAGTTTTCAATTCGAACTGATATATGATTTTATATGAACTTTTAACTATAACAGAAAAAGTTAGATATGACTTTTTGTGAGAATTTTACCCTCATTCAGTTCGCAGATTCGAATTGGAATGTGATTTTATATAAAAACTTTTTATTGGGCAGAAAAAGTTAAATGTGACTTTTTATGAGAGTTTTTAACTGTAGCAAAATTAGAATTGAAAACTCAAATTAGAAAAATGAACGATGTCTTAAACTGTAGCAAAACTGAGCTTTTTATTGGGCAGAAAAAGTTAAATGTGACTTTTTATGAGAGTTTTTAACTGTAGCAAAATTAGAATTAAAAACTCAAATTAGAAAAATGAACGATGTCTTAAACTGTAGCAAAACTGAATTGAAAACTCGAATAATGAACGATAGTGTTAAATTTAACATCAAGTATATCATATGTATCAAATTTTTAAATTTCATTGCCATTGGTTGCTTTAGTGATTTTTTATTTAATTATCATAAACTTGCAGTTTCGAAATTAACCGTTTATTTTTGCAAGTTCAAAAAAGTAAGGGGTTGTTCTTTTAGAGTTTAACTTGAGTATAATTCTTGAATTAAATTTGAGTTATAACTTGAGTTGAACTTGTAACTTGAGTTTATGTTTGGTTGTATACATTTGAGTTATGGTTTGAGTTAAGAATCTTTGAGTTTGTGTTTGAGTGAGTTAAAACTTGAATTTATATTTAGATATTATTTTAATAAAAACTCAATGCTGATGAAAAATTTTAATATGATATATGGGTCGGGTTTTATTTGTCTTGTCATTGTCAACGCATAAAAAAAAATCATCTCAATCAGAATTAAAACGAAAAAGTTATAGCATTTTTAAAAATAGTAAAAATATTGTTCATTAATTTGAATTCGAGTTTCTGAACTCGAGTTGAAGGGGAAACTCGAACTCGAGTTTTAATCATAAACTCGAATTTGAACTCGAGTTTAAACTCAAATTTTAATTTAAAAGAACATAAACTTAAATAAAATTGTAACTTGAGTTGTATTTTTTTGAGTTTTTTACTCAAAAAACAAGCCATAAATATAGCATTTGAGCGTTTTCAAATATGGTATTCGCATAGTTGCTGTGTCAAATATAGCATCGGTATTCATTTACATTGCTGGTGGTCTAATGAAAAATTAATTTCCTGAAAAACACAAATAAAAAGTTCTTAAACATGCCTAATACTTCAAACATAGAAAAAGGGATATCAACAAATATGGACGGTTTGGTAGTTTTATTCAGCAATTGACTCTATTTTTTAAAAAAAAATTAGTTGGCTCAAGTAAATCAGTGATTTATTCTGGTTAATCAAGTAAAACAGAGATTTACACCGGTCAATCAATGATTGAATTCGGTCAATAAGCGATTGACTCAAGTAAATCAGTGATTTATTCCCATCGATTTTCTTTTCTCTCCATCTCCTCGGCAGCACCGTGTCATCGCCACCCCAACTCTGGCATCTCCCCTCATCTCCGTTTTGGAGATCTGCTCGCGATTAGATTCTGTTGTCCGTCAACGTTTCCAGATCTGCTACAAACAGTGAAGTAATTTTTTCGTCGGAGTTGCCCAAGCTACAACTCAAGCTTGAGAGGAAAAAACTAATCGAGGAGAGATAAAGAGAGAGAACAAAGTAGATCGGAGAGAGGGAGAGAGGAACAGATCTCTGAGAGTTAGATGAGAGAGAGGCGGGGAGAGAGAGAAACAGAGAGATATGAGCGAGAGAGAGAGGGAACAAATTTTAGAAGCCCAATCTTGTTTTATATTTCATCGGCCACTCTTTTAATTTAAAAAAATATCGAACATTTGTTTAATTATTCTCATAAAAAAAAACCGCTTTAACAGATAAATTTATTGAAAAAGCTAGATCGCCATCCATAATCTATACTATAAATTACTTCAAAAATTAACGAGCTAAAAATTGAGCTAAATAAATTTAAACAAAAAGGCCCAAAAGATAATTAAAAAAAAAACCTAAAAATAAACATAAAATTCAAGAAAAATAAACATTTACCCCGATTTCCTCTCTTTTCTATCTCTTAGAGCTTGTTTGTTATGTGGAAAAAGAGGATGAAGAAAGAGGAAAGAAGGGTTGGTAAAACGATAATAGAACTCATAGTTGTTTAGTAGAAGAGAAGTGATGATGAATGAGTTAAAGATATTTCAAACCTTTTAAATAACCCCAAAACATGGAGAGATTAATTGAGAGAATCCGCACGTGAAAAAAAGGTCATCCGTTTTGAGTTATATGCATATCTTTCATTCATATTTTATTTATTTCTTATCAAACATAGGCTTTGTATATTAACACCACTCTAGTGAGTCCGTCAACTTTTTTATGAGATACGAAAAGCCAATCTACAAATCACGCCAAGTACTATTAGAGCTTGTTGTCCTTCAAGCTCACTTATAATACGACCCATTGTTGTTCGGTAAGAGATGTTTGATAAATGAATGAATTAGGTTAGAGACTCAAATATTTCGAATAACCTCAATCTTTATATCTCTAAATATTACGGATTAGTATAAAGAATTCGTACCAAACACAATAAGATAGAGGGCATCCTCTTTCTTTCTATTTTCCTCACAGAGGTTATATGCATTTATTTCTTTCATTTTTCTCCCTTATTAAAGGTATATTCAACCTTTCTATATCGACTCTGCTCTAACGAGTATGTCAACTCTCCGACGAGAGAAGAGAAACTCACTTATAAATGCTGTCAAGCCAAGCTGGCATTATATGACGACGAGAGAAGCTCACTATGAATGTTGTCAATGTTAGTATTTCTTGATGATCTAAACATGTTTCTACAAACTCAAATAGCATTTAGATCTAATGAGGAATAAAAATAAACGAGAGTTACATACCTTCAGTCATTGTCACGAGTCTCTGTTTTCTTAAAAATCTAATTGGGTTAAGGCTCTTCTAAATCTTAATCAATCTCTATTTGATGGTGTATTTTTTTAAAACCGAAATGAGATTGTTGACTTAGGGACCTTACCAAGAATGTACTATTTTAAATTTGCTCTACCTATCACATAGCCAACAGAGCGTGCACAAGATACAGGTACCGATCGTGCATAAAAAGTGGGTTCAGTTTTTGAACGTTAGAAAATGATGAAACGTGGACCATATTATGCTTCATTCAAACGGTTATTATCATTTTTAAGAGAAAATTCTAACATTCTCCTACTTGGTCCATATATTCCATCATTTACCATAATAAGTAACAAAAATTCATGGATCATGGCGATAGATTCTCTAAAAATAAGTATTATCTTCCATGTATTACAATGCATTATGCCTCTTAAACACTAGCCCATATTCCTTAATGAATAAACCCTATGTTTATTCTAGGTCCAAACATTAATAATGTTTTTCAAAATGTATAAATGTGCACACAAGAAAAATCAAATATGAGAAAACATCATAAATTGAGTTTCATTGAAAACAATAACCGTTCTTACAACAAAATTACATAGTGAAACCAAATCCCATTCGAATAACCTCTATCTTTATATCTCTAAATATTACAGATTAGTATAAAGAATTCGTACCAAACACAATAAAATAGAGGCCATCCCCTTTCCTTCTATTTTCCTCACATAGGTTATATGCATTTATTTCTTTCATTTTTTTTTTGCTTATTATACGTATCTTTAACCTTTTTATATCGATTATCCTATAATGAGTATGTCAACTCTCCGACGAGAGAAGAAAAGCTCATTTATAAATGCTGTCAAGCTAAGCTGCCATCATATGACGACTAGAGAAGCTCACCATGAATGTTGTCAGACTGCAATTATAGAACATCAGAACGATACATATGAAGTTGTGCTTGCCTTTCTCATAGCTAAACCAACTTAGAATGCATGGATCATCGCAATTAAATTCTAGTGAGATGAGCATAGGTATATTGGATCTCACAATTTTAGGGACGAGTTAGAGGGTGGTAAAGGTGTATGGAGGTCATAAATTTCAGTCCTTAGATTTCAAAAGAGGCCTATATTTGGATGCTTCCTCTAGCGTCTCTCCGAGCTTGTTCTCTTACAATTGGTGAATAACTCTTTTAATTTTGGGAGTTTTAGGTTTAAGTTAGGGTGAGGAAGAAGGAATAGGTAAAAATGAATATGGGGGAAATAATATTTTAAATTACAGAAATTTTTTTATAAAAATATAAATATATAGATTTATATATGTATAATTTTAAAGAATACTCTAATATTTATTCCTTAATAAATATCATTTTTTAACTGTCAAATATTGATATGACCGTCATAATAAATTAAATAATTGATAAAAAAAAAAAAAAAAACCTATATTGAAACAGAGGTTTGAACCCCTTTGCCCAAAAAGCACGTAAATAACACGAAAGAACCTTGGAAGATGGAAAGATCAGGTGGTAGAGATTTGGCGAAGCAGTTCCTTTGTTTAGTCCTGAAATTTCTCAAGCAAAAAAGGAAAAAGTTGACACAAGCAAGTCGTTGAAGCAATGGGCTAGAGGCCCATTGTGTAAGCCCATAACTAAGTGCTGAGAGATAAGAATAGGCCGACAGGCCCGAACCTGTGGGCCTATAACAATTGTCCAAAAAGCTCCGGCAGCTCTGATATGGATAAAATACGTAATCCGCAGACGAGAGGAACACAGACAGAACTCATTCAGTCCCTCCCTCTCCTAACACTCTCACTCTAGACTCTAGAGAGAGAAAGAAGCTACTGGGCGAGCGAAAATGTCGACGGCCGCTTTCTTCGGAGCTCAAATCGTGGCAGTACGGATCCCATCTGCTCCGGCGTCGTTTGCCGGCGCGAGGAAGTCAGCCCCGTGGAACGGCGGCGGCGGCGGTGGGCCGGCGGTGATAGAGTGCTCGTCTCGGCCCACCAAGAAGGCGACGGCCCACCACATGAAGACTCGGCCGAAGAAGACGCAGGCCTGGGACATCCGGCGAAAGCCCACCGTCTACGCTCCTCTCCCGCCTCTCCCTCCCGACTGGGTTCTCGCCGGTTCCGACGACTCTTCTTCCGATTCTATCCCTTCTTCTTCTTCTTCTCCCGTGGAATCACCTCCCGCCGTGAGTTGATTTCTGATTTCTTTTTTTATTTTAATTATTATCGCTTTGCTTTGCTTTTAAATTGTTGATTGGGACTGGGTTGATTTTGCTTTGTAAGTGGCTATGGATGTTTTGTCAATTTCTATGTATGTTGCTTATATGCATAAGCTCTGATTGTTGTTGCTTCGTGATTTTTTGCCTGTTTGTTTGATGAATGATAGTAGGAATTAACAGAGTACTAGACAACGGACGACAAGGAACTGTCTTTTCTTTCCTTTTTTTTTTTTTTTTGAAATGGAAAAAAGATGAGGAGGAACTTTTGCAGATAATAGACACCAGGACAAAGATGCAAGTGTATTAGAACAAAATATCCATACCCGTTTGGTTTGTCTTTTTTTTTTTGGTGAGCGTGGAAACGAAATAATCTATTTAATTTTTTTATTTATTTTATAAATCCCCCTTTATTTCCAGAGTGAAATCCCATATTTGGTATATTAGAAAGAGAAATGATCCGTTTTGGAGGCACAATTCTCAGAACTGAAGTTTGGGTAAGAGGAAAAATTGCATACGTAAAGTTAATAGACAATTTTCACCAATCTTAAATGAATTATATCATATCTAAATGTGATTGAAGATTTGAATCTGTTTCTCATCAGTAATTGTCTTTTTAATACCTTATTGCATGCTTTGAAAATATGCATGGCAAAGATTTGGGGTGATGTATTGCAATTTAAAAACTATAAAATTGGATTTTTTGCTATCTATTGTTCTTAATGTTTTAAGTATTTTCTTTCATCACAAGTTATTAATCCCAGCTATAGTCAAAACAAATTATGAAATGTTTTTTTTCCTTATTTTGTTTGTGTTCGCAAAATCATCATTGAAATCAAATGCTCAAACAAATGTACTCCACTTATGTTCTTCAGTTTAATTACAAATTAATACAAACCATTAATACAAACCACTTATATAAATTTTAAAAAAATTATTCATAAACAAAAAATAAATGGAATTGAGTATTTCCAACCATGCTCTTCTTTATAAAAATGTTTTTTCTTTTTCTTTTTTTAAATAGAATAGACATTGTGAATCGTTCTCATGTCTATACGATGTGGGATATAATTAGTTATTACATTTGTTTTTTTGTTAATTTTAAAAACTTGTAAAGACTGGTTTTTTCTTATGTTTCTTGTAACAAATTTATATCTTAAGTTATCTTATTACTAAAAATATCAGCAAAATAAATCCTAACCCGACAATAATTATTGTAAATTGTTTAGAAAAAATAGAAATCCTTGTAAAGAATGACAACCATAAATTGTAAGATAGTACAAACAGAGTGAAAAGGAAACTTTCCAGACTCTTAAAATAAATTGTTCACCTATATATGAATAAAAAGGTAATGGAATTTATTTAAGTTGAATGAATAAATTCTATTCAATTTATATAATTTGTATTTTTTTTAAAAAGAACTTAATTAATAGGATTTACTTCAATTCAACATTTGATAGTGAAAAAAAAAAAGGAAGGGTTTGCTAATAATGAGAGGAAAGAAGGCAGTTGCCTTGAGCTATAAATTTTAACAAAGTATTCAGAAGAGCTGACAGGGGTGTAGTTAATTCAGCTACTACACGGTTGAATGTGAAGATCAGAGCACCAATCCAAAATTTAATCAAATAAGAAAAGAACAAGTTTAAGGCTTGCAAGAAGTCTGTAGTCTGTACACGATGGTTCCCTTCTTACAAGGGGGATAAACTATGAGCAAGTAATTACAGAAATTGAAGGTACGTCCATTTACACTTGCGTATAATTCTTCAGTTGTTAGACAACGTATTTGGTCGTGTAGAGGGACCAAACATGTACGCACTTCTCCTGCACACTTGTTTGAGGTGCTCCGCCTCCGGCGTTTAGCGTTAAGACTGCCAACCTGAGCTTCGCCAAAGCCCGCCAATGATTCTAGACTGTCTACCCGACTCTTTTCTTGTACTTTCCTTGCACCAAACTCAGGAGGAAATCTGTGAATATGTGCTCATATTCGGGCATTTTTCCATACCCTGAAAACAAATTAAGATCCAATTCAAAACCAGAGAGCATGACTCAGGCTTCAGATGGTGAAAAGAAGAAAGAACAAGTGAACTCATCCAATAATGTTGTAAAAGTCAGTTCAACGAGAATTTGAATTAAAAGGTCACTTGCCAGGGAAGTAGTTAATGTCGATGACATAGAACTGATCTCTGGTGCCATGCTCTCGGATGATATCCAAATTGAACAACCGTAGACCCTAGCCAAGGAGGAAAAAAAAGAAAAAAGAAAAAGACATTTAATATCCATGTCGTAGTTATGTATGCCCCATAAAACCAGTAAATGAAAAGCAAGAGCTACCAATCGACGGCGAAGGTCCTTTGCAAGTCTCTCAAGTAAAGGTCGTGGCGGAAGTTCTGTAGGAAAATGAATTACCAAGCATTAGGGGCCCTACCAAGTCTTTGAAACCATGGTGTAACACAGAAATTGGACACTGCATTTTTGGAATATAAGATAGAAATAACAAAACATAAAGACATTTTTATATCACCATTAATCCATTGCAGTGCACACCCTCGTACACTGTTGAACTTAGGCAAAGTGGCTGAATAAGACACCATTCAGAAAACCACCAGCCGGCTAAACAAGATATCTTTCGATTCAATATAACTCTAACTAATATCTAATGGTAATCCATCCGTATAAACATAAGCACAACGTGTGATGTCAAGACATGTAGCTGCCAAAATGAGAGAGGTGATAGTAGAAGTGTTCTTAAACATCAAAACCTACCAGCAACATCAGGTTCCAAATCTGCATCATCTGCAGAAGCTGCAGCACAAGACACTCTGGGAAAACGATATACACCGGCGGTTTTGGAGAGCTCTCGTTTACTGACATCAGGCAAAGAGAAACGTCTGAGCACCTTTATAGCTTCTCCAATAATGTAAACCTTGAAGAGAACACCTCCTTCAACCAGGAAACATGGGATAATTTTACAATCATGACATGCTAGTGGATAACAGAGCATATAAATTACTAATTGGTTGCAGCTGCATACCATGATTAACAAACTCCTGAAGAACAAGGGGGGGTTCTAGCTTTTGGAGGGAATATCGATCAAAAGCAAGTGATAACTCATGCGACTTTGCACTCCCATCAGCAACTAGCGGCTTTGCAACTGAAACAGATATGATGATGCACGCAAAAAAGTAACAAGTCAATAATAAATTCTACTAGATAATTCCATGCAAGAATTACACAATTATTGTTATAGTCGATGCATGAAATTTGAATAGGATAAAAACTTTGCCACATTGTCCAAAGCAACAATAGCATGCTTTAAATACTTGGACTCTAAAAGCGGAAACATATTCATACCAAGGGGAAGTGTCAGCCCAGATTTTGCAACAGCATCAGAGATAGATGATCCATCTTTCTTAATAACCAGTTGTTTGGGCACGCCAACTTTGCCTGCGTAAGTTTAGTTTATTAAAAAAAAAATATATTCAGCATAAACACAATTTAATAACCATAATTATAACTACAAACTGCAAATTAAAATTCAAGCAGAACAAACAAATGATAAGCGTGCTAATTACCATATGATTCAGACAAGTCCATATCAGCAACAGCCTGAAGCATGTACTGCCGGTTACGTAAATGTTGTATGGCATCTGGAGGATCAAGAACAGTGACTTCTGGATGTGTTTGCCGATAGTCCTAAAACATATGAAAAGAAGGGAATTAAAAGAGACAATTACTGGAAATACGCACACAGCACACGTAAATATTAGTCAGAGAAAGTAGGCACGTTGGAAATCAATTAGTCAACTTAAACCAAGTCACAGCACATTTAGCTCTAATTGGTAATTAGCTGTATCAAGCCTAATCATAAATAGCCATGAGGAATTTAGAGTGAAATGGATACACAGTCCCAATCGACAAAACAAGAGGTAACCTATAAAGACCCAACCAAACGAATTTTGACTAACATCAATATTTCACTTGAATTGAATCCTCAAACTCTTACTAGAGGACTGATTATTTATCCTTCATAACTAAGAAGTCTGGTAACACACACAAACTAGCTCCTTGTCACCAAAAGAACATACTCCTACTGTACAGAAATTTTATAACTAAATATGATTTTCACCTTGTCAAATATGCAATAATTTATCCAGAAGTTAGTCAAGAAAATAAGACATCATGGAAAGTATATACTAAAAGCAAATCAGATCAAAGTATCTCAAACTACGAGTTAGTAAATGTTAAAATTTGCCACGGGGATTCATTATCAAGGTCAGCTCAACCATGTGTACACACTATGTAGAAGAGATTCTCCATAAGTTAGTTAGCATCATTCAGAAAACCTTGATTTATATTTGATAATAGCATCAAGTAACCATGAAAGGACTCAGAAGGAAAACAACAGCAACGACATTAATAATGTGATAAGTGACAACTACAATAAAACATCAAAAGCAACTCTGAAGCCTCCCGCACACCCTACAAAAGCTATATAGAAAAATATAGAGAGCCGTGTAGGCAAGTGAACCGAAATTGGTCTTTGGACAACTGTGGAAAAGAAAACAAAAAAATAATTTTAAAGTAAATTTTAGATTGAAATACATAAAATTTTCTCTATAACAATCTACGAGTGATGATGGCTTCCAACTTAGATTATTCGACACAAAAGTGAAGGACGATTTACAGACTTATCCTAAGCTTAGAAAGCGTCATAGACACAAAACCAAGAACTAGATCTTAAATTTACTAGGATCAGGTGTGCCCTTTAGTTGACAAGGTTGTAGAGTGGAAACAATCAACCCATTCAAAAGAATCAACAATCCACAAAAATGCTCAGAAAACCTGAGAAAATCAGCTAGATGGCCACAGAAGTAGAAACATCGTCACTTGCCGGAGCCTTGAGGCCTCGACCTCAACTATTGAGTCATGATTCATGACGAAGGAAAGGGAAGCACTCTGCACATTATGTTAGACAACAATAAGTTTTAACAATTAAAATTTGGTTTACCACCAGGCATTGTCAGTGACCATTTGAGTCCCACCACTGTATAATTAGTGTCAATGCAAAACACCGCAACGTAAACCTTCAACTAACATCAACAAAAATAGTTGCAAAACAAATCAATCAAGATCCAGAACACATAAAAGTTCTTTGAGATTAGACAGTATTTAAACATAGACGGACCTCAAGAACCTGGCGCCATTCTTTTCCTGATAACTGCATTAAAAAGAAAATATATAACAACAATTAGAGGAAAAAGTATTATATCATATACCCGTTTGATTTTAATTGTTCGTCCTAAAGTCTCAACTCTCAAATAAGAAAAAAAAACATCATCTAACCTTATGCAAAACGATGTCAAAAGGACCTTGATCCGAAAGAGGCCTGTTATGATCAATAGCAACAAACAGTATCCCCTTATTTCTGCATTACATGGAAAAATCCACACAATTAGTAATAAACAAAGAAAATTAAACAAAAGGGAAAGGATTTCTACTACAGGAAACTGATCCAAGTTTGCTGAAATCTCATTTAGCATTCACAAGTCTATGCGACACGTCGTACATAAAAATTTCATTTCCAAAACACGGAAAATGTTGAATAAACACCTCATAAAATTTTATATTGTCCAAGCAAATTCAGATTAAATAAGCAATTAAATTATTTCGCTAATAAGTGAGAGAGAAGCCCTTCAGAGAGCAAAAAATTTTCAGTCGGCTCATTAAAAAAAAAAAATCGTAGCTTTGATTTACGCTCATTTGAATTGACAAGAAGAAGCAAAATAATAATAATAATAAATAAAAAAATTCGTCTGCGTGTGAAATAATTATGTTGAAAGCTTCCACGATTTTTCTTTCATTTTCTTGCCAGCCAAACGAAACCGACATATGTACTAGAATATTCGATTGGGAATACGTAACCGCAGCAAAGCAACCGAGAATCTTTCACAAATCCAACGCCACAAATCAAATCCTCTTTGCACAAGAAACATAATCACCATAAAATAAAATAAAAAATTGAATCTTTACACTCCTTTTTTAAATCTTTTTAACCGAATAAATAATTTTTACGGAATATTCAAGGCTGTCGGTAGAAGGAATATAAGTAAATAAATTCCAATCATTTTCTTCCAAATTACCTAGCTAATCCTTCAAGCTTAGGCTGCAAGAAACTCTTCGTCTTCTTCGACGTAAGAGCGTATCCAACCACAACCACTGATCTCTTGTGGAGAGGAAACCCTCCTACTCCAATACAACATTTCTGTTGTTCCGAAATCAATCCTCTTTCCTCTACAAACTCTTCTCTTTCCATGTCTTCTTCCTTACTGTACACCATTTCCTCCCTCATCTACTCTTCCAAACAAATAAACAAACAAACAAACGAAATTTCCTCGCAACCAACGCACTTTCTCGGAAAATTTTTGAACTTTCTAGGTCAGGCCGAGAAAATGAAAGAATCAAATAGAGAGAGAGAGAGAGAGAACGCGTTGATTTTTTTTTCTTCTGGTAGTGAAAGATGAGATTTCGGAGATCAAACACAGAATTCGCAGAGAAATGGCGAGAGAGAGCAAGAGAGATGTGATGATTTTGCTTTTAGGAATTACTTATATAGGTGGCGAGGAGGAAGAAAATAGAAGAATAAAGAACTGGTGTAAAATTCCCAAAAAATAGTAAAAGGACAAAAAGGGAATGAAAAGACGGAGAGAAAAAAGTGGTGTAAAGGAATTGGATTCCAGCTTAGCAGAATAAGAGGGTTATTTTAGTAATTTCGTATTGTTTTAAAAATATTTTAGTAGGGGTAGGGTAGGGGGGATGCGGTGGATGATAGGGTGAGGGTGACCACTCTACGGTCACAGTCCACAGGCACGCTTTGGTCTCTGTGTTTTTCGCTTTGTAATTTGTTTCTTCCGATAGCGTTACCTGTCGTTCATCAAATTCCGTGCACAATGCTTTATTGTTAACGCTACACGTATGCACCTGAAACATTAATTGCTATTCCTACAAACCTTTATGCTTTCAGAGCTGTCATACTCGTCTTTTTAAGAAGGTAGGTTATCGTATTAATAAGCGAACAACTTTGAAAAAAGTCCTCATCTTTACGCCAAATCTATTTGATCTCGGGTACATAAAAAGAATAAAATTTATTAATTTAAATTAAAATATAATTTTAGGTGAAAAGTTTTTATTATAATATAAATATTAAATGAGATTATTTTTAAAATTTTTTTATTATAACAAAACTTAAATTTAAAATTAAAATTAATTAAATGAATGGGGCCTACATTATCACACTTCAAACTATTTATTTTTCCTATAATAAATTTTAATATTTTAATTTTGATAAATAACATCATAAACTTTAACATCAGTGATAATTGAGATTTATTAATAATTGATGGCGTTAGCACATGATGATCTTTAGTGTCATATTAGATGTTATAACATACATTTGTTGGAGAAACACTAGCACTCAATTATAAAAAATATAACAAGAACAAAATATGAACACATCCTATCTCATCCTTCTTCAACATCAGCTTATAATTTTGCCACTCTTACTTACATGATAGTATGATACATGGGTGACACGTGATTATGTTCCATCTAAATTTAAAACAAATATAACAAAAGTACTAATTTTTGTCACACGAAGATATCTCCATCAGATCATTTTTAGGATGTTTCAAATGTTAAGGATCAAATTAGAATTTAGTGTAAAATCTGGGGACTATTCTTGAAATTATCCTACTAAATATATCTAAAATATTAGAAAATTAATTGATATTTTCAGTTATTTATGTTGTATTGATTTTTCTCGTTAAATTAGTAATTTCCTGTGCTACATATCATAAGCTTTCAAACTCGACATTTTTCTTTTAATTTTGACAGAAATTTTCAACCTTGCTATTTTGAGGTCATCAAGAAACTAGGCATCAGAATCGGTGGATCATGGATGTAGTAGTATGACTTATGAGACACGTTAAATTTCATTTTTTTTTTTTTTACCATAACAAGCTAAACAATGGTATAGGGACTATAATTTGATATGTAATATTACCAATATATTATTGATTAGTAATACTTTTTCATATCCATTTCTTTGGAAAAAAGCCAAAAAAACGTCCGTATTCTCCTGTGGTGGTAATTTGATATGTAATGCTTTCCTTGCTAATTAGTTATAAACATCTTTTTTTTTTTTTTTTTTTTTTTTTTTTGGGGGGGTTTGACATTGG
>NW_010364290.1:521248-557161 GCF_000414095.1 Morus notabilis
TTCTTGTTAATTAGTTATAAACATTTTTTTTTTTTTTTTTTTTTTTTTCCTTCATGTGCGGGTTAGTAACTGTGATACTAAATATACGATAATTAACAATCACAGCAAATAGCACACGTTCATGGTTAGGTTACATAAGCACACACAATATATACATATATACATGCGTGACAATATGCAAAGTATACGCATTCAAATATAATATGCAAATTGTCTCTAAACTTATTATAAGGATTAGTTTATCCTTTCAATACGGGAAATGACAATAACTTAAATATCATATATGCGCCATTTGGAGAACCACACAGTGAACGGTGATCATGACAGGAGATAGCATACTATGGCAAACTTCTTTTTTTTTTTTTTAAATAAAATAAAATCTTTAAACAGATAAAACACATATCAAAATATTATTATTATATTATGCATGGGTGTGTGAATATACAAACACACACACACAGACTCATATATGTACACGGAAAGAGACACACGTCGTAGAAGAAGTCTATATGGATTTGGATAAGATTTACATATGAGAATGTATCCACAAAATTTATATAGATTTATATTATTATAACCAAGGTGATGTTTGAAAATTAGTTATGGTCATGTGTCCTTTTCAAGCCAAATTAAAGTGAATAAAATAAGAAAAGAAGAAGAAGAAGAAGAAGAAGAAGAAGAAGACCAAGAAGAAGAAGAAGAAGAAGAAAAGGAGATATGTTGTGTCTGACTCACACATACACATGATCCTGGTTGATGGATATATATGAACAGAGTTCTGGTGGTTAAGTTAAACCTTATCTTATGCAGAAGCCACCATCAAATTAGTACGGTCACGAATACTTTTGCTTTTCATTATAAACTTTTTTCTTTTTGCAAAGACAAAAAAAGGTAATAATAATAGATAACATAAAATAAATAAATAGATACATAATGACAAAGATTCAGCACTTCATCTGTGCTCCACAGGTGGCCGACCAGCACACCTTTTATTTGCAATATAATGTTGTAAAGGTACTCAAAGGATTATTAATACATGCATGAGTAGCATGTTGTGAATATATATATATATATATAGACACACACACACACATTGATGGAGACGAATTTAGACTAGGGAAAAAGTTAAAGTTAATAGCTAGCTAGCTAGTACACCCCCCTCCATACACACTTTGGAAATTATTCAAAGTTTTTTTTTTTGTTTTTTTTCAATGTACTCATATTTCTCTCTAGCTATGTCTATCTCTAATCCTCACACATAGTGCGTTAATATCAATGGTATTATGCTTTAAAGGAAAATCAAGTATTTAACAATATGATTCATGAATAAATTTGGTTAAAAAAATTGTAGTTGACTCAAGTATCGTTAAGCTCTAGAAAAGAGTTACTAGTCATGGTCCAGAATCACAAGTTTTTTCTTCAACCAAATAATGTCATGTACTGATTATGTTCTTCTGTTTCTAGCACCACTACCATTATACAGGGCAAGGAAAGTCAAACATAGATAATATACACTATTTGCAGGTACTAAAGAGAGAAGTGCTGATCGTCGTTGGGAGCCGATTGCGTTTGGTGTCACTGTCCTCTTTAATTAAAAGCACTGAATTGCACTAAAAACACAAAGTGAAATGTCATTCACAGAAAAGAAATTAAAGAGGGCCTCCAAACTCCAATTTGATGGCACAATAATATCTCTATATTATAATGCTTCTCTTTGATCCTTCACTTTCCAAGTTCTTTTGGGGAAGGTCCAGGCGCAGATGCTGCCACCTGGTCTATAAATTTGTCGTTTGTAATATTGATCAGAATCTGTTGGTGGTGGTGGTTGTGGTAGTCCTATTTATGTACCCGTGACAGTCATGCATTTGGTTTGTTCATGATTCATGTGGTGAATACTGAATATTTACTTTTTAAAGGTGGTAAGTTGACATTCCGAAAGCCAGGATGAGTGGAATGCATTTATCATTATTTGCATGTCAAATTATATTAAAACGGAGCTTTTAAAATATATATGTATACATACATAGGGTTTATCATCACTTTCCAGTCCTTTTTCATTGACTTGTTCCGATGTGTAGAAGGTGAGAGGTATAACATAATATTTGAATTTCAAAATGTGTAGCATTAGTTTGTGATAAATAAAATTTTTATTGTTACATAAATTCAATATTATGTTATGCCTTATACTTTTACATGGTATATCTAAGATGGGAAGGACAATTTTATTGATAGAATATGATGAAATTCTGACCAAAGAATTTTCGTAACTAGAGTTACAAAGTTCACCATATGTTAGGTTTGGATGCCATCGGCTGGAACCAGAGACTGTGTTCAGACATACGTTGAAATTCTAGTTTTTATTTCAAAAAAATAGAGAATTTATCTTTAAGAGAGTATGAGTATAAATTTTTATCTTTTATTTTGGATAAATATTCTTTTATTAGTGTAATTATTTGAGTAAAAATATTATGAATCAAACGTAAAAGGTAAAAATCCTGATTCATACACTTTTAAAAAGTATTTATTAAAATTACTCTTTTATTTTTCTTTCGGCTCAAAAAATTCTAGTTATACTTAGAGCCAAGCGTTCTTGTTAGGGGAATAGTGAAACCACATGTTGGGTATGTGGTGTCGGCAGATATTTTTTTTTGTTTTGTTTTGAGAATATCTCTTTTTACCACATTAGGTCTCCGACCTCTTTTAGAAGTATTCATATATATGCTTTGTATATATGCTTATGACGTAAGAGTGGTAGCAGCCGCATGTTTGTTTCCCATTGTTACACAATTTTCTCTTATTTTGGTGCAGAAATATTTAGTTATAGAATTATTCTTTGACAGTTAGAATTTTTATTTTTAGGTGTATTTAGAATTTGAACAGTGAGAGATATTTGACAGATTTTTATAACCTTTTTTTGATTTATAGTGAAATTTTTTCACCATTTTCGTTCTTAAATATAGACTAAAAGTCGAATCACGTTAAATCTTTTTGTATCTTGATTTTTTTTGTTATTTATATTTTACCCTGCGTCTATTTAATTTGACGTTTAGACGTTATAGCAAATAGCCCGTACAGTTTCTCTCTACTTTTCTATTTTATTTCATTTTTAAACATTCTTTCTTTGTATTTCTCGTAAAGTTCTTTTGCAGTCCTTGTTTGTCATTGCAGTGAAGTTTCTTTGCAAATGAGACAGAAACTAGTGATCATTGAAATTGGAAGGAAACGTGTTATTATACCTACCTAACTTGTGATATTTGCCAATTAGTAGTGGTGATCACAAAGTACTCGTTTTCTTTTGCATCTTTATCTGCTTATTCAGTGGATTAGGTTAATGGTTGGCCAAATCATGCAAAAAGATCATGACAAATCAAGTAGTGCATTTTTTCTTCCTTTTTAAAACGATCAAGTAGTTATATAATAACCCCAATCTCTCCTTTTATGTTTGTCTGTTTTATACAAGACACAGAAGGGTTATTAAAGAATTCATGCATGATTAATCTAAATATGTGGCTCCACCCACCATCATGATTTATATCTGGATATAATTCGGTATAAATTAATAATTTAAATAGCCTATGAACGCAGCATGCCCATTTTCTTGTTTTTTGGGTGCGGATTACAATACAAATACTAACTTTGATAAGTTCTTGTGCATTTACAGTCCGTGCTAGCAAAAACAGAAAATTAATATAAAAAGGTTTGTTATTAATCATGAGTGCTGTTTTATAGTATGATATACACTCAGCAAAGAGGAAAAGCCGAGGAGTAATAAAAGGAAAGCTGGTTTGGAAACGAGAGACCAGAAAAGACAAAATAATTTAACGAAAAATTTTGAACAATATTTTTATGAGAGCATCTACAGTCAATTTATTCTGCTTTGTATATATGTTATAGATTATAGATCATAGATGTAGATATATAACATAATCTAACATTCTGAGAAGACTCATTGAAAATGGAAATATAAGCTACCACAAACTCATAAGTCTAAGTCATGAGAATTGGCTTTCAAAAGGGGGAAAAGAAAAGAAACAAAGAAACAAACTTAGGTGGCGTTTGGTTCGTGATTTTAATTTTTAAAATTTAAATTTTTTATGAGAGAAAAATACTGTAACAAAATTAAGAACTATGATCTTAAACTAAACAAAACTCCTTAAAACAAACGTCGCTTTAAAGTTAATGTTACTGCTCAACCACTGGTTTTCTCTCTAATTTGCTATATGGGGACCCAAAAGTATTAAGAGGTACATGTGTTGACTGTTTGGACATATTTCCAACTTTTGAGGGAATTGGAAGGATATTGAAAGTTTGGAATAATTGTTTAATGACCGATGGCAATTGGGACCACGATTTGATTTTAGTGCGCATGACTGCTCTAAAGTCCATGGAGACTCATGATATGACTTGTTATTCACCCCAAAGGAATAAAAGGGGGGTAAAGATGATTACCATTCTTGGTTCAGAGACTACAAAATGGTCCACTGAATGATTAATACAAGAATTGCCAAAGCTTAAACTTTACAATCACTATTTGTAGGATGATTCTCTGAAATTCAAAGGCTCCGCTTTTATTTACCAGAAATATATTTGTAGAAAAATTATAACGAAAAAACAGTGTCATGGCATTACAAAAGTAAAATATGTCTTGTTAGCTGGTGCGGGAGAAAATTCGCATACACCTGTACTCTTTTTTTTCCATTCTATTTCATTACTATTTCTATTACTATTCCACAGCGCACCCTTAATACTCATCAGTTACATATTTGAATTATGATTAACGGGGCACGTTCTGAGAATTTACTTGTAAGTGGTGCTTCTCAAATCACTATTCTTATACTCTTTCTAATAGAATACTTCCTTATTGTCTTTGGGAAAAACATGAACTTGATTCAAAAAATCTTCCAGTACTTTGAAAATCCCTTCCCTTGGAATGCTCATTTGGATATACAACGGACAAAACCCAATTTTGAAATGCAAAAAGAGACGGGAGAAAAATATATACATCAGAAAATCACCAACAGGTTCGACACTGCCATGGGCAAGTTGTACCGACATTGGACGACTCTCTTTGCCTGATACTTTTCAGTCCCACTTGGAAGTCTATTTCATACTTTAAAGAAGGCCCCTTATTCTCCTGAAAGGTCGTCCCCGTCAAATCCCATTTAGTTGGGGAGGCTGTCCAAACAAACGGTTATAACCGGCATATATCCCCATAAAAGAAAGATAGGTTCTTGTAACATCCCTTGCGCTACTTGGTAAGGAAGCATAATAATACCAAAACTGCAAGTCCAGTCGTCTTCGACGCACATTTCTGATTCCAATCCATCCCGGTGTTTGTATGATCCATATGATCCATGCTTTACCAACCAGAATCGTAAAGTTGATTGCTCTCAAGCTGATGGCAGAACACAAAATTAACAACTTGCCAAAATCTTGAACCTACAAGAGATCTTGGGTGGCGGTAGCGGTGGCGGGAGAACAAGAAAGAAACCTAGAAATTCATCTCTCCGCAACTCAACACAAGAGCCTTGTTTTTAATCGCAGATATGACGAAAAAACAACGGAGATAGCATAGTCAACCTGTTACTTCAGATACATGATCAAGGCTCGGAGATTTTGATTTCCAAAATTTTAAGAGAACACTTGGGCATTCATAGCGATGTACAAAAACAAAAATCTTAGAAAGGGCCATGCCTAAGTGGTAGTGGTGAGTTTGGTAACAATGAAAAAATCATGAGTTATGGCACATAGCTTTAGGTTCTTCTCCACTAATTGCATGATGGATCGCAGATTGTGAGCATCGACGAGGATCATCGTATCACCATCAAGGCCATCCAATTTATGCCTTGAGTTGAATGGCAAACCAATCCTCGTTCAGCAATCTTCAAAATTGCTCCAAGAACAATTCATTGTAGAAGAACTCTCATGTCGCCTAATCAGATGCCTTGAGTTGAAGTATTGAACTCTTATTGCAGAGCAATTCTTTGCCATATAACTAATCTGTTCTTAATTTTTCAAAAATGGCTTCAATCAGGAAACATTCTCTTTCTCCTTCGGAAGTTTCTTGCCTAAAGCATAACTATTAGAGTCGACCTCCATTTCGTTCGTCTCCAGTACCACAAGGCTGAAAACCAACTACACAACGAAAGCAGGTAACCAAACAGGACAAATATATCATACCCATTAGAAGCTTCAAGAGCAACAAATTATAAAGATTCTCAGCCAATGTGTTAGAAAACTTCCCACAAAATTTAAGCAATGTTCTATACAACACAAAGTTAGTTGTCTTTTTCTATTAATCCTTGGATAAGTATCTATTATGCATACCTCAAGTAGCTACTCTCTACTGGTAGACACCTGAGCACTGCAGGCTCTTAACAGAGGGCCCAGCAACAAATGGGAGGTTACAGAAGCAACACTGTAAGATTATTATACCTCAATTCACAGAAAGGAGCCTTTAAACCATTGAATACATTTCAACTTTTTTTTTTTTTGGATAATATTTCAACCTTTTTATGAATAAAGGTTTTCTCATTCTCTGTGGGCATTTACTTGTTTAGCCATTCACCATTTCTAACTCAGATATGTCAGTACTAATCATCAGAAGAAAATTGTGATGCTTCTACTATACTAAGAATATTTTTTGAGGCATTTAAATTTAAAATCATCAAAAGAGAATAGCACAACAATGTGATATCAGAAGAAACAACCATCCACACAGAATAGTGCGGTGCGCATCAATAATTTACAAAACACAGCAAGACATTTTTTGACGATTGCCATTTTTTCCCTACGTAGTTGAACTAGAACTGGACTATAGAGAATAGAATCACTTGAACCTTAGGCTCTCAAGCCCTAGAACAATTATTATTCCTTCATTGCTAGGGACAACACAAACTTATAATCGAAATTGACATGTAAATACTTGCAGTTAACAAGGTAATTACCCTCAGTTTGACATGGTGATGCATTTCTTTATATTGTTATTTCAACGGAAAGGCAAATAGAAAAGAGAACACACAGGCAAATAGAGAAGAGACCATACAGGCATAAATATTGAATAAGAGAATAAAGGAAAGTGTTAAAGTATACAACTATTATTGGCCCACCTCCTAACAGCTTAAGCTTTTGGGATGAATTGGTAAACTGGTATCAAAACGGGAGGTCTTGAGTTCAAACCCCTGTAATTGCACTCTTTATCCAAATTGTCATCATGTGTTGGGTCTTTTAATATATATCGGGCTTAAATATTCACGTGTTGAGCTTTCTAATTAATTTACCCACACGATAAAACTATTGTTGGCCTACCTCTTAACAGCTTAAGCTTTTGGGATGGATTGGTAAACTAACAAAAAGATATCTGAAAGGAAAATGAAAGATGGAGGAGCCCCATGTACTATGTAATTAAACCTAACATTCACTGTTTTATTGGGATTCACAAAATATGTCATATAGCTAGGTCGCAAGACCAATAAGTTGAGTGAGTTAGACATCCATTCGAGTTATAGTGTTGGCAACTTTAACAACCAATTGGTGCCCTTCTGAAAACCTTTGAAAGGGATCTTCCTAATCATTCTTCGTCATCATGCGAAAAATGGTTGGAGAGGCTCAGGATTCCGCAAAAAACTGGGAAAAACCGTGGGACCTGGGTTGTGGAGAATAGAGATGATGGCCAATGAAGAGCACCGCCTTTGTGCACGGGGTGATTTTGGCAATAATTGGCGACGGGAAGCCCTGACATTTCGAATGAAGGGCAACGCTCAGCGGAATGAGTTGTGAGGAATAGGCGACTCATTGGTTTTGGTAGTGCGTGGAGGAGCTTCTGATAAAGATTCATTGTAGCATTAGCGAGTTTTTGCTCATTGTTACTTTCTGAAGAAAGTGACAGGGCAGTGTCGACGAAAACATCACAATGTGGCGCATGCAATGGCCTGTGGGCGGCAAACATGAGTTGGTGGTAAGAGATGCATGTTTGGGGTTTATGTGAATGGTCTTTAGATACAAAATTATTATTGGCTAAGAAAGCTACTCATTTTGGTACCAATTGATGTAGGACCAAGATAGATGCAAGAAAGAGAGAATTTATATTAAAAAAAAGAGAATCATGAAGAAGAAACCACAAGAGAGCTAGAGATGTAAGAGAAGAACAAGAACTTAAGCAGAGGACACTTAAATTCAATATTCCTTAATCAATCATCCATTTTGAGATGAAATAACAATAACTAGTTTATTTTTAGAAATTTAAACTAACAAAAAGATAAGCTTAACCAAATCTAAATAAGATAAACTTAGCTAAATTCAAAATATTCTAAATAGATAAATAGAATCTTAAATTCTTAAGATAAAAGGTAATCTAAGAGATAGTTATCAAATTCAAGTTCTGAACGTGAATTGAGTGAGTTTCTAGTATTCACAATTATACATATAAATAGCTGTACAAGGAACCATTTAAGGAAACTATCCTACGAAATAAAGACTAATTGACAACTATACACATAGCTATTCTAGGAAACTAGATCAAATCACAATCAATCCTAACTATTTTTGATACAATCTTTCTTGATTCGGGTGAATATCCGAATATCTTGCAGCACAATCTTCCCTAATTCGGGTAAATATCCGAATATCTTGCAACACTCCCCCTCAAGCTGGTTTGTAGATATCTTCCATAACTAGCTTGCTGAATAGTAGTTCAAACTGTCCTTTGGTGAGTATGTCTGCTATTTGCTATGTAGTAGGTACATAAGGAACACATATTAGCCCACTTTTAATTTTCTCCTTGATAAAGTGCTTATCTACCTCAATATGCTTAGTTCTATCATGTAGAACTGGTTGTGAGCAATTGAGATGGCAGCTTTATTATCACAGCAAATCTTCATAGGAAGAGGCACCAGAATCTTCAATTCTCCAAGTATTCTCTTTATCCACATTGCTTCACAAATTCCATGTGCAAGAGATCTAAATTCTGCTTCAGCATTGCTTCGAGTTACAACGCTTTGCTTTTTGCTCCGTCACGTGACAAGATTCCTTCCGATAAAGGTGTAGTAACCTTAAGTCGATCGCCTGTCAGTAGTGCTACCGGGCCAATCTGCATCTGTATAGACTTCAATTTGTAGATCGTTATGTCTTCTAAACATAAGACCCTTTCTAGGAGTTCCCTTCAGGTATCTTAGAATTCTATAGCCTGCATCAAAATGTACTTGTCCTGGTGTGTGCATAAAATGGCTTACCATGCTCATAGCGAATGCTATATTATGATGTGTATGTGACAAGTAAATCAACTTCCCCACTAGTCTCTGGAACTTCTCTCTGTCAATCACAACTTCAGATTTAGCAGGATCAAGTTTCAAGTTGGCGTCAATAGGAGTCTCCGCTGCTTTGCAACCTAGAAGACCAGTCTCCCTGAGGAGATTAAGGATGTATTTCCTTTGGTTTTCAAAGATCCCTTCCTTTGATCTTGAGAACTCCATACCAAGGAAGTATTTTAACATACCCAAGTCCTTGATCTCAAAGTCTCGCGCCATTTTCTTCTTTAGGTCTGTTATTCCCTCATGATCATCACCTGTTAGAATTATGTCATCCACGTAGACAATGAAGATGGATATCTTACCTTTCTCTGAGCGTTTATAGAACATCGTATGATCAGCTTGGCTCTAATGAAAGTTGTAACTTTTCACAGTCTTCCCAAACCGTTTAAACCACGCTCTTGGAGATTGTTTAAGACCATATAGAGATTTTTTAAGTTTGCAGACCTTGTCTTGACCGAACATCTACTCAAATCCTAGTGGCGGATTCATAAATACTTCTTCTAAATCCCCATTGAGGAAAGCATTCTTAACATCTAACTTGTGTAATGGCCAGTTATAATTTGCTGCTAAGGACAACAATACCCGAATTGAATTTATTTTGGCAACTAGGGTGAAGGTTTCTTGGTAAAATCCTTAGCCACAAGTCTCGCTTTATATCTCTCTACACTTCCATCGGCCTTGCACTTTACTATAAACACCCATTTACACCCTACTGTTCTTTTATTCCCCGGTAGGTTGACAACTTCCCATGTCCCACTTTTCCTCAGAGCATTCATCTCTTCCATCACTGTTGTTTTCCAGTCAGGATCATTAAGTGCTTCCTGAATGTTTCTTGGCACAAGTATATTATAAATTTTAGATGTAAAGGCACAGTGTTTCTTTGAGAGTTTACCGTAGGACAGATATTTGGATATAGGATGAGAGGTACAAGAGCGTTTTCCTTTTCTGATTGCTATAGAAATATCAAAATCATTGGAATTGTCATTAGGTAAAGAAATTGACATAGGATTAATGCTAGACTCAAGTATTTTATTAGGACTAGAAACAAGGTTATGCAGGGAAGTATCTAGAGTACCTGTATTTCTTTCAGATTCATTACCCAGGGTGTCTGGTTGAGCCTGTGCTAAGGGGATAGTAGGCCTCTTACCCTTTTGATGATTCTTCCTCCTTGAATAAACAAGTAGCTCAGTATTTTGTTCCTTGGAAACCAACGGTAGTATTTCTCCCCCTGTCGAGGACTCATATGTGTTTGGCAGAATAGCCTCAGGATCACTAGTTTCCAGAACATTATTGGGAAACTTAAAAAACTCATTTTGAGATATAGGATCGATAATGCAATCCACTGTTTTAGGTAAGGGTTGGGAAATAACGTCCCAAAAATTTCCTTCTTCTTCTAGATTCTCCCCCTAAAGAGAAATTTTTTGAAAGAAAGGTTGATTTTCCACAAAAATAACATCCATAGAAATAATGGTTGTCCTAGTTCGTGGAATAAAACACTTGTATCCTCTCTTGTTAGGTGAATAACCAATAAAAATGCATTTTCAGCCCTTGGATCTAGTGTAGATCGATTTTTACTAGGTATATGAACATAAACTGTGCACCCAAACATTTTTAGAGGAAGATCAGAAAGAATACGTGTTTCGAGAAAATAATGTTTTAAACATTCAAGAGGTGTAGTGAAATTTAGAACATGAGTAGGCATCCTGTTAATTAGATAAGATGCAGTTAAAACAACTTCACCCCAAAGATATTTAGGAACATTCATAGAAAACATAATAGCTCGTGAAACTTCAAGTAAATGTTTATTTTTGCGTTCAGCAATACTATTTTGTTGAGGTGTATCCACGCAAGTAGTTTGATGATGAATATCGTTTTTTGTCACAAATTTTCCAAGAACTTCTTTAAAATATTCAGTGCCATTATGAAGAATCCTAATTTTAGTTTGAAAAAGATTTTCAATCATCTTGTAAAAATTTTTAAATAAATTTTCAACCTCAGATTTTTCCTTCATTAAATAAACCAAGCATAAACGAGTATGACCGTCAATAAAAGTCACAAACCATCTTTTTTCCGAAGAAGTAATGATCCTTGAAGGACCCCAAACATCACTATGGATTAAATAAAAAGGTTTTGAAGCCTTATAAGGTCTTGAAGCATAAATAGTTCGATTACTTTTTGATAAAATGCAGTTCTCAAAATGTAATTTAGAATAATTCAAACCTTTAAATAAACAAGGAAATAGTTTTTTATGATAAGGAAAACAAGGAAATAGTTTTTTACGATAATCTATAGTGCCAAAGCATAGCTTGATCCTTAACTAGAGTAGAACTGATACTACTTAAGACTTGAGCTCTTTTATTCTTAGAATCTTCATCTTCAAAATAGTAGCGGCCATCTATCAGCTTAGCACTACCAATCATCTTTCCCGAGCTCAGTTCCTGAAAGATACAAGAGGATTCAAAAAAGGTGACACGACAATTAGAATCTCTAGATAATTTACTAACAGATAGCAGATTACAAGTAAGTTTAGGCACATGGAGAACATTTTTGAGGGAAATGGTTTTAGAAAGAGTAATCAAACCTTTATCGGCTATGGAGGAATATGAACCATCTGCTATACGAATTTTTTCATGTCCAGAACAAGGATTGTAAGTACGAAATAAATGAGAAAGACTTGCCATATGATTACATGCTCCTGAATCCATGATCCAAGGAGTAGAATAACTAGGAAAATGACAAGATAGGGCATTTGATTTACTACCTGCTTGAGCAACGGAAGCACTAGGAGTACTTAATAACCCTGAGTTGGACTTCAGCAGCTTCAGAAGGTGATCCATCTACACTTTGTTAAATGGAACAGATTCAGCCTCATGTGCAGTAGCATTGCGAGTGAATCGGCCTTCATGAGAGCCCTTCCAATTAGCCGGTTTCCCATGGATCTTCCAGTAGGTCTCACGTGTATGACGTGGTTTATTGCAATGGTCACACCAAATGCGTCTTTCATCAGTCTTCTTGGTAGTGTTTCGGCCACTATTCATTCCAGCGGCCAAGGCAGAGTTTTCAACATTACTGCCGAAGTTCTTCTTGCCAAGCATGACCAGACGGCGGCTCTCTTCACGGCAGACCTCAGAAAACACCTCTCCAATCGAAGGAAGTGGCTGTCTACCAATAATTCTGCCTCTCACCTCATCAAACTCCACGTTAAGTCCAATAAGAAATTTAAAAATACAGTTATCCTCTACCGTTTTCTTATAGTGATTACAATCTTCTGGGGATTTCCATTCATAATGATTACAAAGATCTAAATCCTGCCAAAGACGTTTTAAGGAATTAAAATACTTAGTGACACTATCCTCACCATGGCGGATTTCTCCAAGTTTCAAGGTCAACACAAATACTTGAGATTAGTCCAAGTCCTAGTACATTTGATTGACGTTGTCCCAAAGCTCCTTTGCCGTGTGATAGCACAAGTAATTGGAGCTTATGTCCTCCTCCATAGAGTTCACCAAGCCACGTCATCACCATGGAATTTTCAGTGTCCCACGTTGGATAGGTTGCATCATCAGCCACAGGCTCCTTCTTCTCTCCGGTCAAGTAACCAATCTTGCTCCTACCTCGGATATGCATGCACACGAATTGAGACCAGCACAGGAAATTTTCTCCATTCAATTTAATTTTCAATTTAATGGTAGTAATCTGAATGGAGTGAGATTACGAGGTGGAGGCAGCAGCAGCAGGTCTTGAAGGGGTATTCTTGGGCTGTTCTAGATTGCTAGTAGTCTCGGAAACGCTGTCAGACATTATGGAAAAATTGGGCTGTTTCTGGGCAAAAAAAACTAAAGATGACGGCTAGGCAACCGGCAGTTTCTGGGCAGAAAAGACTAAGGGGGGCGGCTAGGGTTTTTTTCGGTAGCGGCAAAATGGGACCAGAGACTAGTGCTCTGATACCGTGAACGTGAATTGAGTGAGTTTCTATTATTCACAATTATACATATAAATAGCTGTACAAGGAACCATTTAAGGAAACTATCCTAGGAAATAAAGACTAATTAACAACTATACACATAGCTATTCTAGGAAACTAGATCAAATCACAATCAGTCCTAACTACTCTATTTTTGATACAATCTTTCTTAATTCGGTTGAATATCCGAATATCTTGCAACACAATCTTCACTAATTCGGGTAAATATCCAAATATCTTGCAACAAGTTCCTAATATTGTAATCATGTTTTCCATCAGAAATCTTAGCTTGAGAAACAAGTAGCAAATTATTACTTGTTTTTTAAAGTTGGGAATCTAATCAACACCAAAACGAATTTTGCATTTTATTTCAAGTTATTCATGGTTAAATCTTCGTGAATTTCAAGTTCCAGAACAACACAAGGACGTTCTAATTACCTTGTTCGAGGGGGACAATAGAAGATTTTATTACAAACCAATTCACTATAGCATAACTATGATAGTAAAAAGTAAAAATCAAGTCATGATCATTGTATATATGATTTTCTTTTGTATACATGTGTCCTAGAAATCCTTGGAAACTATTACAGAACAGTCTAAATTGGTATTTGCTGAGAAAAGGAACACTTTTTTCCAATGAACTTGATGTGTAATAGCTACATTTGTGTAGCACGAAGAATGGAGGAAAAAGAAAACATTGAGAAAGAATTGTTCTTTAGTTTGTGTAAATCCCTTTCTAAATAATCCTAGTTTTAAGGCAGGACTACATGTGGTTCTATCCATTGGATAGACCATGACCAACTTATTTCTAAATCAAAATTCTATTAAACGAGATAACATCCTCTTAGAACCTCATTCAGCGCCACAAATCTCCCGAATCGCAGATACCAGCACTTTCTCCCCCGAAACTGAACGGAACTGCTTGATAAAAACATCTTTTGCTATCTTTCCCGCCTGTAATAAGCCATAAACAAGGGCCACATGGTTTTGTATTCGATTTTAATTGCTTCTTTCTTTTCCAAATTCAAATCTAGCGTAAGATGCACAAAATAAAGGAATTAATACTCGGGTAAACCGGAGAGCGTTATGATACCTTGAGTGCCTCGTACATAGTTATGCATTCCTGAACTTTCACGGGAGAAAGGGAATTCTTAATCTTCGAAAATAACTCTGGAAATGTGTACTTAGATCGCGTAAAAGCCCCCAATTTGGCTGAAAGATGACACCGCAAAACAAGCTTCGACAGATTGAAAAGACACTAATATAGTTAAGTAGAATCAAATAAACAAGAAAAACCATACCTGGCAAACGATCAGTAGATTTGTAGCTAACAACACACTCCGGAAGAATGTGCCTGCTCATATTGGTGAGCCAGACAACAAACCACTTGGGGTTCTTCGGATCATCAGCCCCCGTATCGTACTCAGTACTAGAAGGATAACATTGTTGAGAACTAGCCTCAACTCTTTCAACGTTACCCAATATAACCCGGCACAATATGAGATGCTTTTCGCCATTATCATCGGCCTCCTGTTGCATAGTACTGAATAAATCACAACAACCAATGTCAAAAACCAGCTAAAACCCGAAAATTAAAGCAGACTACAGACGCAACAACGTAATCACCTTCTAAAAGGACTGGCTAGGGGAGACAGATAGACACCCCCAGAGAACTTGCTAGACACACCAAACCCATGTGCCAAAACGCCCGCAATGGCTTGCGCCGACGCTCCATACCAAGCGTAAACCACATTCGCCGCTCCTCGAGCAGCCTTAGTAATCTCCATCTGCTTGTAGAAGACTTCGCGGCGAGCTTTCTCCAGTGGTCCCACGCGCGCGCACTGATGAATTGCGGTGATGATGGCTCCGGGATGAATTTTCCTAATCCCGGGAATGAATACATTTATCACCGTTGCATAAGCGCCGTCGCCTTCTGTCAACAGTTTGGCGTTCGGCCACCTCGGAGATTCGGAATCGGAAGCATCCGGAATACGCTGTCGTTTCGCCGTATCTCCCAGCTTAAACGACGACGTCACCTCGTTCTCCTCATTCGCTTCCCTCGTCCTCTTCCCCAATTTCTCCTCCGACCTCGCGTTGATTCGGATTTCGATCTCAATCTTCGTATTCTCCTGCGCGTTCGCAAATTCCTCGCCGACAAATTCCTTCGGGAAGAAGCACTTACCTCCCTCGTCAATCCACGCGATTGATCTCCGATTTCCGGAGCTCAAATCAACCTGCAACATACGAAGAAAATCGAAGAGATAATTCGAACCTCCGATCACCACATCGGCCGCCGACCTCCGTTCCACGAAAACCGAACGCAGAGAATCCACGACTCGGCCGGGGAAATCCGTCCACATTCCGCTGCCATAGAACATGATCCGAACCGGAGATCCGCTTCGCTTGAAGTTCCCATGGTTCTGCAACAAAAACCTCGTTGTCCAGTGATCGAGAATCGCTCGATTGCAGAGCTTCGCACGGCTTTGCGAAGGCGACGAAGAGGACGAAGAAGAAGCCAAAGAAGAAGGATAAGAAGCCCCGACTTTGATAGATTTAACCAGTTTTCTGGCTTTGGGATTTCGGCAAATTGGGTAGGAAGCCATGGATTCTACAGCTCTGAATCAAAACGCGAGGGAAATTCACGCAAGCTGAAAGAATCGAAAAACTTGGAAACCTACAAGGCACGGATTTATGGAGGTCGTGCTTGGGGTTAAGTTACTGATATAGCCCTGTGACGAAGATAGAAGTTGAGTCGGTTGTGTGGTTTCTTTGGGGTAATTTAGTCATTTTGATTTAGGTGTTCTGAGAATTTGGAGAGGCTTCGAAACGTGAGGTCAAGTTGTCAACGGAAAGAATTTTGTAACCGGCGGCGTTTGGCTACAGTGACTTGCGGATTAAGTTAGCTTTGGAGTTTTCAGTTATTATTTTATTTTATTTTATTTTATCATTTATTTCCTGAAACGGTTACGTTATGAACCATGCCACGCCGGAATGTGACTTTCTTTAATACACTGTTTTCTTCGGCCCAAAGAAAAATCGGAATAAATACCTACTTTTGACTTTTTTATTTATTTTTTGTTTTTTTTTTTTTTGTTTTTTCTTTCAGCAATATTGACAATTTATCTGCTTGCTTTGTTAATTCTATGTCACGAGTTTCTAGCGAAGTTCTTCTTTATTAGGATTTCCTTCTTATAAAGGTTGTTTTTGTGACTTTTCCTTGCCCTGGAAGAATAGATTTCGAATTGGGGTATTTTGTGGACCTTTAATTGGTATATATTTGTTTATTTATTTCTGTCGATGATGAGGAATTACCTTATCCGTAGAAGTCAATCGGGGTAAGCTACTATTTTTTTTTTAATCGTTTCTTTTAAAAGGACATTTACCATTGTATTTGGTGATTGTTTAATTAGACAAAATGATTTTTTTTTAAATTTTCAAATGAGACAAAATGATGTTTGACATCTGAGGAAAACAATGTGGAAGGAAAGGTTGGAGAAAAGTCTTCTATAATCTTTGCATATATGTTCTTCTAATATATGGAAAACGAACATTAAATTATTAATGCACAAAGAAAATGGGGTTAAACAAATATGCATGGTTCATCTCAAAGCCACACAACAAGTCAATCATGAAAAACAAGGTGATATAAAGAAGATACGTTGTCGTTATATATAAGAAATGTTGAGATAAATAAACAAAAAAATATATGTACAGGGTCACCCTTAAGGCCACTCAATTTACTCATCTGACATGTTTTTTTGACTGTTGGATGTGAAATTAATGCGTGGATCAAATAGGGGCAGCCTAATATCAATTCTCTTACTTATAACGTGCACCAGAGCTTTAAAATAGGGAAAAAAATGCTGAAAACATGAATGATGGTAGAAGCACGAAACGACATGTAGCTTCTGCTCTCGAGACTCATTTTTTATATTAATAACTAACAGGTGTCACGTTCTTTATTTTCGCGTGGTCCCGTTCGTTTCGCTGATTTGAGTTTATAATTTAAGTTGAGATGTGATTTTATGTGAGAACATTTTACTGTAACAAAAAAGTTAGATGTAACTGTTTGTGAGAACTTTTTACTGTAGCAAAACTCGAATTATAAACTCGAATCAACGAAACGAACGAGACCAGCAGCACACATGTCCGCCGTTTTCAATCCGACTGCCGAACTAATACTTAAATGTGCGCGCACACACATATATGTGTGTGTATATATATATATATATATATATATATATACACATATTCAAACGAAAGAAAAAGTACCAATATTCTTTTTACGGGAGAAATTGGTTTTAGCATAAAGGATATGATTGAATATCAAATGTTATCAAAATATATATTATATATTGAAAAGAATCATTTTTAGTATCCTCTTTATTTTAAAACATCAAAAAAAAATTAAAAAATAAAAAAACATAATATAATTAATGAGGAGTCTGTTGGTACTTTTAAACTAATAATTCTTAATTTTAATATTTAAATTTTAAATTTTAAATTTTTGATAAGAAAAAAATATTCTAACAGAATTAAAATCACACAAATTTATTTGCTTAAAACAAAGAAACCCGAGTTTTGACTGCTTAAAACGGTTTATTTATATATGTGCGCGCGCGCGCGCGTATGTATGTATAACTACATATAACGAAAGCCTGAATTTGGGCCTTGTTGGAAGGGTGAGGCCTTAGGCAGTAGCCTTAGCTGCCGTACCCCTCAGCTGGTCCTGCTATACACTATAATCCATACTGTGTTTATTTGATATTTGATAAGAGAGTTGTCTCGTTTACTTCGGAGATTTGAGTTTTTAATTTGAGTTAAAATGTGATATTTTTTGAAAATTTTTTTAGTAGCAAAAAAAAAGTTGAATGTGACATTTTTTAAGAATTTTTTACGTATTTTTTACTGTAAAAACGTAAAACTGAAAACTCGAATGGTGAAATAAATGATGTAAAATTTTTTTTTTTGAATGAATTAGATAAACGATTTCAGATCCTTTTAAAATACCCTTTATTTTAGTCTATCCATATTATTATATTCACACACTCATATTTTAATGTTCCTTATACAGTCACATTTTCAAAATTCTGTTTATGTCTATTATTCTTTGAGTGTGAATTGTTAATTTTATCTTTTTTTTCCTTCTATTTTTCCCTTCTTTATGCATGAACTTTTGTGTCTTTTGATCTATGATTGCCACGTGTCGATGCCCGACTAGCTGAAAGAAAAAGTGACGGGATCCACCATTGTGAAGTTGCTCTCATCCCAAGTTGCGCCTGCGCACGCTTCGTTTGCGCGTGTTTTTCACGCACGAATTACAACCGTCAAAATTTTTGATCGCACGATTTCAAACCATTTCCGATTTATTTTTAAAATTTGTATTCTTTATTATAGTTATTTACTATTTTGAATTGATTTGGAGTTCAATTTTATCTGTTTTACCACCGTTTTGTGCTAAATTTTTATATTACTTAAATAAAAATACCATGAATAATATAATAAAATTAAATAAAAATATGTATACTAAATGAAAGGAAATGTACACTATTCACACACTCACAATTTAGTATTCATTGTGCAGTGACATTCCTAAAATTCTATTTATGTCCCTTGTCCTTTGAGTGTGAATTGTCAATTTTACCATTTTTTCATTCTCTTTTTCCTTCCATGTGCATGGGCTTTTGCGTCTTTCGTTTTAAGATTGTCACGTGTCGATGCCAGGTTGGCCGAAAGAAAAAATGGCGGGGCCCACCACTGCGAAGCTGCCCTCTTCCTTCCGCTAAACGCACTTCTCTCGCATGTGCTTTTCACGTGCGAATCACATGCATCGAAATTTTTTATCGTACAGTTTCAAATCATTTCTGGTTTATTTTTAAATTTTGTATTCTTTATTATAATTATTTACTATTTTAAATTGATTTAGAGTTCAATTTTATCCGTTTTACCACCGTTTTATACCAAATTTTTTATATTATAAAAATTTATATACTATAAATTTTTTTAACTTTTTATATAATACAATAATATTTTCGCATAAACATGCGAGCTTTTGACTAGTATAAGATTAGATAAGAGAATTTACACTTAACACAATAAACAGAAATATCGTGTTATTCCTCTGTATTTTATGCGCCTAAATCTTTTTTTTTCTTTTAGATAATTATATTACATGATAAAATTTCATAAAGTGAATTTAAAATTAACAAAAATTTTAAAATATATGCAAATAACAAAAATTACACAGTTATTATCACAATTAATTTTACACTCGATTATTTTAATGATATCAAATTTTATTATAATTATAATATTTTAAAAATTTTGTTAATACATAGGGGTGCGTTTGGAACTCGTTACAAAATAATTTTATTTTTTATATGAAAATGAAAATGAAAACGTTTTCAATCTCAGACATAAATCATTTTAAAAATGCGTTTGGTAGTTTTATCAAGAGATTATTTTCAGTATAAAAAAATCATTAATGTCTCTCTCTCTTTCTCTCTGCTCGAGAGAGGAGAAAATGAAAACAAAAAATAAAAAATGATTAAAAGTCATTTTTAATTTTTCTCTCATTTTACATTAAACCAAAAAATCGTTTTTATTTATGTTTTTGTCTTTATTCGTCAAACGCCGTTTTATAAACGTTTTCATTTTTTCTTTCTCAAAAAACGTAAAAAATAAAAACGGGATCAATTCCAAACACGACCATAAACTTCACTATTTCAATCTTATTATCGTGGCGTTCGAGATTGAATTCCACTAGTAATTCATCATCGATTCATATATTATCGTGTTTTATAAAATAATTTAAAATCGACATCTTAAACGGCAATTTTCAACAAAATAAAATTAAATTGTGTTTTTTTTTTTGGAATGAAATCATTTTTACAGTAAAATATTGATTATAAATGTTCGATAAATTAATAACCTCGATTAAATAATAAAATCTTTCGATCCAATTTATGCTAATATATTAAATTAAAAATCTTGTCAAATGTATAAGATAATTTTTTTAAAATTCTTAAGGGCCCAATGAAAATATAAATTAATAATTAATTAAATACAAAAAAAAATGATAATGAATAGCATATAAAAACCATCATATAAAAGAGTTTCTTTTTAGGTACTGAATTTTAAAAGATGCGTACATCAATTTTATGTCCATGTACATACTTATTAACATTATATGTACAATATAATTACGTTAATCGGACTTTTTATTTACATATATATATTACATTTATTATATACATAATAACTTTTGAAATTCTACATGTAAACATATTAAATCTGACTACATTCACTACTTTTTTTTTATTTATAACCCATATAAAAATTTTGATAAAAAATAATAAATGTACCGAAATAGTACAAATTATTAAAATATAAAACTCTTCTTAAATTAATAAAATAATTGTTAATTCATAAATTAATACATTGTTAAAATAATATTTTTTTTCTTAGTCTGAACAATATTATCTTACTCTATTATTTTCCTTCAAAGAAACACTTTTAGAAATTCAGTAAATACTCGTTTTGTTTTGTTTTTTTTTTTCTTGTTCCTCCTTCAAAACAAAACTCCTAGGTTTAGTTTTGCGTCATCAAGACATCAAGTTCAACGCCATTTTTCTACCTAAATTGCTTCATTGAGACCACAAGAGGTCGGTTCGCTCTGCTTATCGCAAATCTGTGAGTAGTTAATTTTGAATTTTCTACTTTCAATCCTTTTCCTGTCCGTGAATTACTTCTCATGAGTATAATCATGTATACATACACAGCTTTTATGTTGCGTTTGGTTTCTCAGAAATTGAAGTAAAATTTATGAAAATTTATAGTGCCAGGGCTAAGATTGCGGTGCTTTGGATGCTTGAAAAAGCTGATTTCATCTCAAGTCAAGTATTTGCATTGGATAACGAGTAAATGTAGGCTATCATTTTCATTCTCGTCGCGAACTATGAAAAGTTGGCGAATTCTGAACTTTTATTGCTTCTAATTTAGGTTTTTTATGTTTCTAGATTCGTGTGTTATGACTACGTATATGAAATTGACCTCAAAGAAATGGTGGTTTATATTGTTTTGCAACAGATTGATTTTCCTTCTTTTTCCGGAGTTAATCTATTTTGTTATTAATTTCGTCTAAATTTCAGCGAAAAAAGTTGTGGTGTACATAGAAATGTCTGCTTCATTGACAACTTCAAAGAGGCAAAACGATGGCAACGTTTCGGAGCCGGATGGGAAGGGAAAGTTGCAGAAGTCAAACGGTTCGTTTTCACAGAATAAACCTTTGAAATCTTCTCCTAGCTGTTCCGAGTTTCGTGTACTGTGTCCGTCATCGAAGACTGATAGTGCCATTGGAAAAGATGGATTGATCATATCAAAAATTAGGGAAGAAACTGGTGCAACAGTCGGAGTTAAGGAAACTATTCCTGGTTGTGATGAGGTAGTTATTACCATTTGTTTTGATAAAGAAAATGAAGCTCCTACAGAGCAGAGTAAGGAGGGTGATGGTAAAGAGGAAAATGTGGATGAAAAACATGATGAAACAAAGGAAAAGGGAGAGAATGCTGATGATAAGGAATCTGTTGCTGTCGAAAATTCGAAATCTGAAAATGTGGTTCCATCTGCATCATTGCAGATGGCTCTGATGCTCTTTTTTGACAAAATGGTTGAGGGGAAAACGGACACAGATGGTGGGGATGGAGAAAGAAAAAAGTCTTCAATTATGGTTTTGAGGTTACTTGTGCTTTCAACTCAAGTGGGATGCATTTTAGGAAAGGGTGGCAGTGTGATCAAGCAAATGGCGTTGGAAAGCGGGGCACAGATTCGGATTCTTCCCAGGGACAAACTTCCTCCGTGTGCGTCAGTTGTGGATGAATTAGTTCAGGTAAGATTTGATGTAGGGATGTTTTAAATGCACCACAGAATCACAATTACTGCCAACTGATGTATGTAGTAGTCGGTGCCACTTGAGGCTAGCTCAAGTGGTTGGGTGAGTGAGAGTGTGTATGTCCATCAGGGTTCGAATCCTGGTGGTTTCATTTCTTGTGTAAAGTGGGAGCCAAAAAAAAAGAAAAAAGAAAAAAAAAGCAGTCAGTCATGATGTTGATACATGGTTATTGGTCTATTTTAATGGGTTCAGTACTTTGGTGACTCAACTTTATATTTTCATGTCGCTTCTTTGCTTTTCTCGATCAGATCAGGAAGGTCACTAGAGTCTAGAAGGCTCAATCTATAAAATTTGAGATGAGATATTCCTAGTTGACTATATTCTATATGGTTGTTACATTTTATGATTTTGCTGCAGATTACAGGGGAAGTTCATGCAGTTAGAAAAGCTCTTCAAGCCATCTCACTGCAGCTTTTGGGAATTCGTGGACGTGAATCTTTCCCTGCTAATCGTACAGGGCCATCATCGCAGTCACAGGGTCAACCTCATCCCAGACCTGAAGCATTCCCATCAGTTACTGCTCCCCCCTTGATCCCTAAATTTCACGAAGGTGGTATCCATGGTCGAATGAGGCCTTCACAAGAAATATTGACCTTTCGCTTATTATGTCACGCTGATAGAGTAGGTGGTATAATTGGAAAGGGTGGAACAATAATAAAGACAGTTCAGCCGGACACTGGTTGTGAGATTAAAGTTATGGAAGGCACGTCTGATTCTGAGGATCGTGTTATTGTTGTATCTGGTCCTGTGGTATGTTTTGATTCTGATTTTTCTGGATATTATAGGTTCTCATACAAATATATTTTTAGCATTTTCCTTCTCAAGAAACTTCTTGTCATTTATGTTTAGTAAAAGGGACTGTTTTCTTTGGAAATGCTGATAATAAATAAACTTCTGCAGCATCCAAATGATAGGATATCAGCTGTGCAAGATGCAGTTCTTCGTGTGCAAAATAGAATAGTCTGGGCTGTACCTGATAGCAAGGAGCAAAGTGTGACAGCGAGACTTCTTGTTTCCTCTAGTCAGATTGGTTGTCTTCTTGGCAAGGGCGGTTCAGTCATAGCTGAAATGAGGAAGTTATCTAGGGCGCATATCCGTGTATTGGGGAAGGATCAAATTCCGAAGTGTGCTTCAGAAGATGAAGAAGTGGTTCAGGTATGTTTCATTTGGCGTATCTGTTTCTTTGAACTTGATGGGTTTATACATCTTATTTAAGGCTATCATTTCTTTTCAATAACATTTTTTTAGGGTTCAATAATAAGAGCATTATATATATATATATATATATTGATTTTATATCTGAGTTTGAGTAATTCCCTTGGCGCAATATCTTGCACCTTCTCACTGTGACTTTTGCTATGCTTTTCTTTTAAATTAGATAAATGGTGAATTTGAAGCAGTTCAAGATGCTTTGGTACAAATCACCACCAGGTTGCAACATCATTTTTTCCGTGATGCATTCCCTTCCATGAATTATCCCACTCCTGCATTTTTGGATCCGCCTCCATTCCTACCGTTTTTAGGAAGGAGGGAACCCTCACCGCCGGGAATGTATCCACATTTTGGGCCTCCTTTTCACAAGTTCAATGACATCGGTGTCCTCCCTCCGCATGGTGGTTTTCACCCTCATGATGACCGTCCCCCTTTTATGCATGGTATCCATAGATTCGGTGGCCCCACTCATATATCTGAAAGAAGACATTGGGGTCCTCAGGTATTTACTTATAATCTCATGCTTCAAGTGCCAAAATCTTTTCCTACCAGTTGTTTGTATAAATAAAGTTGTGGTTTCTTGAGTGCTTTTGGTGCCAAATTTCCATCAACGTATGCTGAGTGCCTTTTGTGACTCTCTTCTTATATGCTGAGTGCCTTTTGTGACTCTTCTTTTACTTTGCTATCCTCTAGTATAAAATGCTCCGTGTTATACTATAATTTTTCTTGGCAAAAGCATATTGTTATTGATTAAGCGACGATTAGATGCTAGTTTATTAATATTCTAAAATCTGGTTCACAGGGATTTCTTGAAGGTGGCGGTCCTGGCTTGCCAGACTTTGCTGAAGTTCCACAAAGAAGGGCCCCTGGATTTGTAGGGTAAGTGCATTGTACTTTTGTGGAACTTTTCATTTGGTTCCAGTCTTGAATTGTTATTGCTTCTGATTTGTTCCTGTAGAGGCAACCAACCACCCATAATTAGTAGCACCACTGTTGAAGTTGTAGTTCCTCGTTCAGTTGTTCCTGCAATTTATGGAGAAGATGGTGAATGTTTGAAACAAATTCGTCAGGTACATTCTTATTCTTTTATTGTATTTGTCCATATAATTCAACAAAATGAGCACAAAATACTCAATTTAAGCAGAAGTATAAATTACGACTAAGATGTGGTTGTAGACTTGGCCTAGCAGTAATTCCACACTCACTTTAAAGTTGTGTTCTTGAGTTCGAATCCCCTGCCCCTAAAAATAAAAAAAAAATAAAAAAAAAATGAGCATCCATTACATATCTTGATTTCATTGCATCTGGAAAGTCGTTTCTCTTGAAAAATCCTATTCTTAATGGAAGTTTTATCAAATTCCATCCCCAAACCAAAAAGAAAAAGAAAAAAAATTAACTTTGTTAAACAGCTTTAGCAAACCTAACATGACACTCTTTTTCAGATTTCTGATGCAAAAATTACAATAACGGAACCTAAACCTGGAGCGGTGGAAACTGTGATAATCATAGCTGGAACACCCGAACAAACTAATGCGGCACAAAGTCTGATTCAGGCATTTGTGATGAGTGAGACTGAGTCTACCTGATATTTTTCAATTCAGGTAATACTTGTGTAACTATTTCCCTTAGGGCATTTAGAATGGGGCATATTTAATTTAAGTGCCTTGTAGCACACAATGTAGCTTGTGTCGCAATACTGGTGTTATGAGTTTTTCCAGGTCACTTTAAGAGGTAAATCCTCTACTTTGTTAACTTTCTGTTTAAAAGATCTCGTTTTTAACTTTCTTTTTCTTCCTGCGCTTCTGTGCATTTTGTATTGCAATTAAAATTGGCAGGATGTTGGTTGAGTATATAAGTTGAAGCTAGCTTGATACTCGAACAAATGGTGGTTAAAATAGTCGGATCGACAACTTCTGTATAGAGTTTTAACATAAATGGCTGGTCAAGAAGTAAAGTGAGACACTTTTTAAGATTGTAGATTAAAATGCAGCTATGTGATGATAACTTTTCGTGAAAGATAAGAACTTTATCCAAGAGTTTTGAAGCTCTCGAGCTTCAAGTGGTATCCAAGAATTTTTGGAGTTTCTTAACCAAAGAAAAAAAGTGTTGGGAAGGATAACTCGGACAATTCACTCAAGTTCACTATGTCTTCAGTACACCATTACATCCTGAGAAGAGTTTGCTATGTACCTGCTATATCAAGAATTACTCTGACGGGGCTTGAATTATTATAAGAGAGGAAATACCACACCTCATATAATAATAAGATTCTCTTATGGTCTTTTACTATTTTGTCATAATAAAGCAGCATCATAGAATTTAGACATCAAAAGTGGTCTTCCATGGAGCAGATTGCTACTAGGAAAAGCTCAAGGATTGCTCAAACGGGTTTATGGTGCTTGTAAATTTGTTTATTTATACACACACACACACACACACACACACACAATATATATATATATATATATATATATATATGTTGGGTCTTGCTCTGTTGGACCTGTGCAAGTTGCCTTTTATTTATTTATTTATTTTTTTTAATTTTTGCTGAGATGATCTGTCTGTAAGTTGTAAATTGTATGTATCTGTTCTATTATTGAACCTAATTTAAGATAGTGACCTATATATAGATATGGGAAAGGACAAATACTTATTTTTGGTAGTCAACGTTTCACAGTTAACTACCTTCCGCTCTCAGGGATTTTCTCTCTTAAATAATGTATCTTCATCTACTGTAACAAATGAAAAATATATACATATATATATATATATATATTTTTTTTTTCCAAATACTTAGGCGTGGAATTCCTTCGACATTATCAAAGTGAAAATTTTACAAGAGATTTTAATTCTCACTCAGATAAGGAAAGAAAATACCTTGTCACATTTTGTTTACTTTGTCCGAACTTATCAAGCATGAATTTACTAGATGCTTGAGGAGTTAAAACGGTAAACAAATCACAAAAGCCATGGTGTCTGTAACCTTATTGAAGAAACTTCCATTTAGCCTTGTTTCTTTTGCTCCTTCAGATGAATATATTGTAAATATTCAGCCAGTCTAAAAGACCTTACAAACATTTGGCAGCAAAGATGACGTACAGACTTGCAGGTAAAATATCTTTTTATGGTTAAAGAAAAGAGGAAATCTATCACACAAATGCTGGGGACCCACTAAAAGCTATATGGCAAAGGATTATTGTGTCTTGAAGGGCTTATATGTCTTAACATCTGTGGCCAATCCTTGAACAGAACCAGCAGCAGCCACAATTGACACTACCAAACATGCCCAACTCAAGGTCTTGAGCATGGTCCACCTGAAGGAGTACTTGGGGGTTTTGGTCTGAGCAATGTGCATTTCGATAGGGAAGTAAACGGTCAACGGCCAAAACGAGGCTGCCCCGAGGAGACCCAAGAAGTCATTGAAGAAAGGGAAAATCATAGCTATCACTGTCGTCAATATAACGTAGGCGGTTCTCCACACCACCTTGAAAGGGCTGACGTAATAAGCACCATGGAACGGAATGTTAACAGCGTACTCGCTTGTTATGAACTTGTTCTCCGACAAGCGGTTTGAGCAATACCTTTCCACAACTCCGTATATGGGTTGGGAGAAGACCTGCCAAGGGCAAATGATGTCAATGCACAATCTTTCTTTTCCACGCACAAGCCTTGGGAAACAATGCACAAAAGTGGGAAACAAAATTGAAGAATCTAAATAAGCTTACCTGATAGGCACCGATGAGATGAATGGCGATGCAGACATTTGCGAAATCGATTAGCCAAAAGGGTTCGTAGAATCCGAATCCAGTGAGGAAGTTTCCAGGTGCATTATTTCCAAATGCTGCATAGCCAACGCAACCACACAGGACGTAGAACGTCGTGGTAGTCGCTATGCCAGTAAAAGTTGCTTTTTTCATGGATTTGTTCTCCGGGGGACTTGCTCTCAATGTATCCTGCAATCAACAGCTTAACCATAAGGACAAACACAAAACAATCATTATATGTGATTTATTTGTACCAAATTACCTATCAATAGTACTATTTATCACTAACTATTACTTAGATGTGCATTATGATAATCACCGCTAATAGCAGACATTATTTATTATTTGATAAAGATCTTGACAGTTTAAAACTGTTTTTTTTTTTAATATATTTTATGATTAATTTTATCTTATCAATTATTTTTAGTTTTAGGTAAGTGTCGAGGAGGGGGTCCAAGTAACAGGTGTTGATTATTCAATAAAGTGACAAACTTTAAAAGATGTGACGAATCGTGAAGAGGGAGGAAAATTTGATGGGAGATTTGCTAAGAGTTGCATGTAAAGAGAAATTATAATAACGATTTAAAAGAAAACAAAGGATGGACGAGAAGAAAAGGCAAAAGAATCCCCATCTCCTTTTCGAAAAGTCCAACATCTTCAGTGGCCCAAATTTTGGACTTCTGGTCCACTTTTGGTGGTCCATTCGGAATCTTAATGGGAGACTCTAAGCCGTTTGTTTTCTACATCGTGAAAGAGAAAATACCAGTATAAAAACAACTAGGTTTTCAGCCTTCTGTTTTGTTCCTTTTGTTTTCATTTTCTTTCAAGAAATTCCCTGAGAAACATTCTAAGTATATATGTGCTTTTCACTGCTTTCGTTTTCGCAAACCAGTTAAGTTACCAAAACCTCACAACAGATTATTTGCGATGAGTCAATGATAATATCCTTTTTGATTTATTATAATTTCTTTAAAAAATAAAACTAAAAAACGATTTCTTCATGTGATCGTGCTTTGTTTTTTTTTTTTTTTTTTCCTTTCAAGCTATCATATCACCTATCTCGTTCGATAGTCCTGCATGCTTAACAATCACGACAGAACTGACAAGTGGGTTCCACAGTTTTATTTATTTTATTTCTTTCTTTCTTTTCTTAAGTAGTATTATTATTTTTTTCGCTCTGGAAAATAATTTAAGGACGGATTTCAAATCACTCCCCCAATTGGCAACTTGCTCTATATAGCATAGTCGCTGGCCAAGACTAGAAGATCGACCCCACAACATTAAATAACTATAATAAGCCACATAATTACTACACAAACAAACAAACAAAATAATAGCTAGAGTTAATTTAATTAAACCACATAATTATTATACAAACAAACAAAATTACACCAATTAGTAGAAGCTAGAGCTAGCTTTAAACTAATCTCTTATTGATGCACAAGCAATTGGTGACTTTACGACACCTATCAAACTACATACTATCCTCCAAAAACAGGCATGCATTGCCATGCCAACATTTACTAAGTAGGCACACATTCCAACCTCACAAGTCACGCAAATCATACAAGTTTATTACTCAAACTTGTTACTATATATATACACACACACTATATATATATATATATATATTAGACATATTATATCTATTTGGGTTAGAATTTTCTTCTTATACAGACAAAGATCAACCATGTACATGCATGTGCATCACGATACATGCTTACGCACGTTATGTAAAGTATAAATATATATTTGTTTTAATATCAATATATATATATATATTTGTTTTTTGGTAATAAAAAAAATGTGTGTATTTTTTCCTGCAAGCCACGTGTTTGAAAATTTGTAAAAGTTGTTTGCTTTTTGCACTTTGTATGTGTGGGTTGTGTTTTTTAGTGCACCAACCGACTATGCAAGCTAGAGACACGCGGTGGTCACACCCCATGTGAAGGTTAACCTTTTTGGGTACGAACATCGGTTTTAGGTCAATTATAGCTTAGACTCCTGGAGTGTCTCCTGGAGTGTAATTTGAGTGTAATTTTTAAGTTGAATTTAAGTTATAATTTGAGTTAAAGTTAAAATTTAAATAAAATTGAGTAAAATTGAATAAAATTAAAACTTAAAAGAACGTGAACTTAAATAAAGTTAAAAATTGAGTTGTCTTTTTTTGAGTTTTTTGGATAAAAGAACATGCCCTTAGACATTATAAAAATAAGTCATAAGCGTGGGAAAGGAGAATACATACATACATATATATATACACATCTATATACTGTATATTATACTATATTATGCTAATCAATGAAATTAAATCAATGAACCCATTCCTTTTTTCATCTTAAAGTTTCTCTTTTTTGTGACACGACACTTGACTACATTTGCATGCAAACACAAAAAGTAAAGGAGACTCTATGAAACTAGTAAACTAAGCTTTTGCATAAAAAAGAATACAGAAAAAAGAAATTGATTTAACTAGCTGAATACAATTACGTTGTAAAGTTAAAGAATTTATTCTCAGAAAATACTATATTTTATATAGGAAAACGATTAATAGGTATGCAATCAAAGTTTGAATGTTATAATTTATTCTAAAAGAAGTTCGAATATTATTCTTCTAAAGAGTTAATAATTAAGAGAGAATTTCAGGTAACATGGGGAAGATATTCTGGTCCTATGTGTTATACATGTAATTTGTTATATTGAAACAAATGTGCACCGACTATAATTGTGGGGCGATTTGGACATGATTTTTTGGATTATATAAAAAGAGTCGGAATGCTTCAGGACTCAAATTTATGACTCATTTTAGGCTTGTTTGTTTTATATTCGTCATACTAAAATTTGAACCGACTCGAATAATAAGGACAATTTAGACACTAAGACCTCTTTGACTCGCGTAATTCATCGGTGACAATATAGATACTGATCAATTTTGTGATGCAATAAAACATATATATAATTTAAGAGAATTTGATAAAAATTTAGATAAATATTTTTAATATTTTTTTTATCATAAACAAAAAGATAATGGGGATATTTGTGCTAACCTGTATTTCAATAAGAACGGTAGAAAAGGCATAAGCAAAAGCAATATCTCCGATGGCTTGGAATGTCCTCCAAACCTTTTCTGATCCCGTCACGTCCACTCCAACTGTCACTCCGGTTAAGGTTGTCCTTGCATGTGTTCCACCTTCATTTTCAACACCACAATAAAAAAAAAAAATTGTCCTTAATCAAACTGAAATTAAGACTATAAACCAAAGCTTCTATTTTAAATTTACAAAGAGAATATATATTTAGTAAACAATGATATAAACACCGATAATGCTGAGCCCTACTCATTAATAAACGTCAGGTCCTACAGGGGCCCAGAAACAGCCCTCATAATCTATTGATTTTCCGAGCATATAAAAGCAAACGATAATAATAATTGAGAGAGAATATATATATATATATATATATATATTATACATATATGTGTGTGTGTGTGTTTATTTACCTATGACTTTTGCTATGGAGAGACCAACGCCAATACTGGAATAAGCAAAGGACATGACGGCAGCGAGTATGGAGAGCCATGAGAGGTCGTGAAAGTTTGGGATTTGACTCAGAACTATTTGGATACAACCGAATATTATCATAAACGGGTAGTTTGATATGGAACACTTTGCAGAATGGCCGTTCTTGTGGAAACAGTTTGACCTTTTCACGGCTCTGAAAAAGGAAAAAAAAAAAACATAACAGAAAAAGAAAAAGAAAAAGGAGTTATTAATTATAGAGTCAAAATAACGTAAATAGAGTTCTGTACAGGTAACAAGTGGTTGAAATGCAAGAAAACCATGCCAGAACTACTTAAATACTTACACCATACTGATAGAGGCAGTGATAGTGTAACCGACGGTTATCCCAACCAGATTTCCATACTGCGCCAATCCACAGAGCTGAACTTTTCTTCCCCCTGTGCAAAATCACAAAAAATAAAAAATAAAATAAAATAATAAAATAAAATAAAAAGCCCACTGATTAATATATTCAGTTGTCTTTAAATTTTTTCTTAAAAGATAATTAATTGACTCTTTTTCTTTTTCTGGTATAGGGAAGTGGTTTCCTTTAACCGATGTAACTACTATGCTCGGAACTCCCAACATGGAAGAATTAAAACGAAAGGTCATTACTCGGTCCAAAAAACCAACATTTATTCGCGTTTTGATAAGGATTCACTAGTACATATATGGAGAAAAAAATAAGGTAGCATATGCCTATATGGAATTATATATATATATATATGTGTGTGTGTGCGTAAATATTTATATATAAATGTATATATATGTTTTACCTAAATAGGCTTTGACCGCGTCCATGTAGGTGTAGTTCCGCTTGCCAGTGACGGGGTCCGGTGCCCGGTAACAGTCGGCGAGGAGGGTGGAGGTGAAGTAAGTGATGAAAGAGAAGGCCATCAGGACTGCTGGGCCGGCGGCCCAGCCCAACTGCGCGTTGGCCCATGCCAGAGACAGCACTCCCGACCCAATCACGGCCGTTATGATGTGTGCACTCGCCGTTACCCATGTCCCTTCAGATTTTTCATAGCAAAAACAAGAGTTAACGAAACAAAAAAAGAAAAAGAGGAAAACCCAGAAAAGAAAAGGGATATTTGCATGAAAAGAGAAGCGAAAAATCTATTCTTTTTTCTTTTATACCGGTTCTTTTGGCACGGCCGTCTTCGTCGACGTTCTTGCGGAAGTCGCCGTTCTCGAGGACGGCGGATTGTGGGTTTTGCTCTATGAACATGCTGTTCTTCTGATATTCCTTAGCCATTTTCTTGCTCTTTCTCTCTTCTACCTCCTGTGTGTTAGAGGCAGGCTTGTGTGTGGGTGTGAAGAGAAAAGTTTGGAGTTTGGTTTGGTTGAGAGAAATGGTTGAGACGAGTAGAGTGTATTTGAATGAGCTCAAAGGAGGGGCGACACTGGGATTAAATAAAGGGGGAAAAACATAGAGTGGGGCCTACCGGATGGTGGTATGAGAATCAAGTCAAAATGGTAGACTTGCGTGATACAGAGGCACCACCCTACTAACTCTCTCAACCCAATCACATTTTGCCGTGTAATAAGAGTACTTAGAATATAATTTGGAGGTTCTAAGTAATAAACAGCCAATTTGTATATGAAAAATGCTTTAGAGCCACTATTAGTGCCAGCTATTACAACTAATATAAGACCGGTACTTCATTTATCAATAAAAATAAATTAAAGGCACTATCAGTATAAAGCACTCTTACTAATAAAAAATAGGCGTTATTTGTAAATCTCTAAACTGATTTATCTTTTATAATGGATGATGAAGTACTAATGGTATCCTATAACATTATTCATTTATAAATTTTAAAGGATTTTGTCTAATTTTTTGTGTCTTAATTAGTACTCGACCAATTAAATCACACTACACCATTCAATGATAAGCACAAAAGAGTTAGTTAAAAAATAATTTAAATTTTTTATTCGACGTGACATGATATGATTAATTGGATAATAATTAAAATATCAAAATTAGACGGGAGATTTGAATTCAAATTTAAATTGTGGGATTTACCATTGAATAGTATACGATGCTCAACATCATATGTCTGCCTAACATTGTATATACGATAATTTCATTATCAACACGTAAGGAATTTCACCCAAACTTTTAGGGAGTCAAAAATCAATTAAAATAAGTGGTGCAATAAATTTGGAAGTGGAACTACAGTTAATTAAATAACTTTTAGTCACAAACTTTTTAGGTGAATAAAATTGTGTGTCAAATCTATGCACATGAGTAATAGATATATGATGATTTGTGATTAGTGATATTTTAAAAAGCCGTACAAAAGTGTAGGACTTAGAGGGTAGATGGTTGGTTGGGAAAGAATTATTGACAGTGGGTCGGGTGATAAGCACCATTGATGGTGGTTAAGGCTGTGTGTGGGTTTGTGTATCTCGAACCCCACGGTCCACGGCCCCCTAGTCCCCACTTTGTTCGAGTGTTTGGAGTCTTGTCCATCCATTTGGGGATTTTTAAGTGGCAAAGTGAAAACCCACCATTATTATTTGTTGTGTAATATTTTTCTTTGGGAAAGATAAGTTATAAGCGAAAGAGATAGAGAAAGAGAAATGATCCTCCTCTTCCTCTTCCTCATCCTCTCTTTAGAGTGACTGACTGCCGTTTGTCATGTTTTTTTGTAGGGCCCACCTAACACCCTTTAGTTAGGTCGGGTCCTTTTTGGACTTGGGCAATTGGTTTTTGGAAATGTCCACTCTCTCAATATCCTATTACCTCAAACTTAGAAATGCACACAAAAATAATTAACGAGACGAGATTATTCGTTCAATGCCTTCTTTTGTGTTTCATTGACTCCAAAGAGGTGGTGATGATTAATGATTATGAGATGCTATGCCCTTTTCCGTGATGCTCTCTAGCTTCTTGTATTTAATTATATCAACCAAAGAATCACAAAAACTTGAATACAACTCGTTAGTAGTGCACATCCTCAGATAATGGGAATAGATGAATCATGGATTGATGCTTGAAAAAATCATTTCTGATATGTCTTTCGTTTCGTGTGGCCATTTCCTATAATTAGTGGTGTATAATAGAATCAATTAAATTAAGTTACATACACGAATGTTACTATCACTCGATATTTCTTTTATCGAGCACTTCTATTCATCCTGATTTGAGATAATTCACACAATTAATATAGACCCCATGTGATGGGATTATTATCCTTTTTCTTTTTCACACTACATTCATTTTATAGTAAATACAGTCTATAATTATCCCCACGTGTTACTCGTACTTTATTTTCTCCAACACTATAGTACAAGTTTTCTGCCCTATGACATGTATATTTTGTCAAGTTTTTTCGCCATGACATTTTTTTCCCCTCCCACTTTCATTTTGTGGAAATTATGCAGTCTATTACCCTCCCCATGTGTTACTCTTGTTTTATTGTGCATTAATACTAGTACAAAGTTTCTTTCCCCTTGAAATATATGTTTTGTCAAGTTTTCTTGCACGGTATATACAACCGGTTATGAATTCTTCCTTTGTTCTCTTGCAGTGGTTTACCCTTTTTCACCTTATATATCCTTAAAAATTGTTATATATGTACATGTAGATACAAAAACCAGTATGCTTTGCAGCTTTTGTACGGACTTGAAATAGTCTGATCAATAATACTAAAGCCTTTGTACCCCTTTGTACCTATGAGGTTACAACGCAAGCTTTTTTATGTTTTGCTGAATGGCTATGACATGAGAGAGAGAGAGAGAATGGTATGAGCATGACATTTAGAGGACGTTTAATTTATATATTCAGAATTATGATTTAAAATCATTTTTATTTTACGTGTATTTTTTATGAGAAAAAATACTATAGAGAATCATAAATCATGATTCAGAATCAGAGACGAATATAGGAAACAAACGTCTCTTTAAATTGAAAGAACGAACAACAAACGCCTTTGACATGAGGTGATCGCTACTTCCAGTAGATGTGTATCACAAAAAATGCTTGTGGAGTACAAGAACTCTACGGTTCAAAAAGTCGGAATATATTCCTTTTAGTTTAGCAAAAAGAAGAACTATTAGCTGTATATGTGGTGGTTGTATGTCACTACAATGATGGAACATAAATATTGCTACTATATATAGAAAAAAAAAGCATATCATAAATATTGCAACGTAGATCATAAAATGATTGTCACTAAATGTTAGTACGTATAAAATATTATTTAGTGGTGATCTCCTTACCACCAGAAATGTTTTGAATTTTTCTTTAATAGTTGAATATTGTTTAATTCTCAAAATTAAGCCCTATATACACGCGCGCGCGCATATATATGTCAAGAAACCAAGTAAGAGATGTTTAACAAAATATCTAGCTGTGTCCGGTAGACACGACAAATAATCTCAACCAACGAAATTTATGGCTGATCAGTTTTATTTTCCATAATCCAAAGGATAAAGTTAATACAGACAAGAAAAAGGGAAATATATATATATATATATATATATATAATCAATATCATGTTCCTCTTTCCCACATCTCTAATTTCAATGGAAACTGGACAACATATTGAATATTTGTGAAGTTTTCTCTTTGGCTCATGAATACGTACTGTACTGAATTTACTTTGACTAGATGAGACTTGCACTAAAAACCAATTCTAACGTTAACCCAGAAGAGAAAAATAAGAGAGGAAAGCGAAAATTCTCAAGATTGTAGTACTCGCATATCATAATGAACAAAAAACGACAAACGTGTTTGACTCATTCATGACATGAGCTAAACTGGCTAGTAGCCATTTAATTCCACCAACGACATCCACACTATCCTGATCTTCGCAATTAGTGAACTGTTATTACATGACTTGTTTATTTGTTTATACTTGTGACGTGTCAGCTGAGGGCTAAATAAACAACATCGAATTAAAATTACACCCAAAAAAAAAAAAAGGTGAGAAAGCGCAGTTAAATCATCAGATGCGTAATGTCTGTCGTTTAACTTGTTTAGATGCAATTAATGATGCCTTAAAATGGGCAACCTATTTCGCAAGCAAATAGGCATATGCACTTATTGCACCAACAATCTTTGTCGTTTGCATTCTCAAACCAAATGATCAAGCGGCTGCGTGGAAGAAAAAGAGTCATAAATATTCGATGGCATTGATCAGCAGGA
>NW_010364290.1:557192-595934 GCF_000414095.1 Morus notabilis
TCGACAGGCTTGGCTATTAATTATTTGAGATTTAAATATATATCTATATATATGCATCATCAGACAGAAAGTCGTCAAGGCTTTTGACAACTTTTGAAGTTAGTTTATAAGAAACAAGTATCTTTGATCAAAGTATTATTTAATAGAGAAAATGAGACAAATACCACTTAAAATGTGTGGGTCTATATTTTTAATTCATACTCTAGCCAAATAACTATATTAGTCAAAGTATATTAATCAAGAATATCGGATAAAAATTCAGACTCATGCACTTAAGGATTATAAGTTCAATAATCCATTTGCTTAAAAAGTCTCTTATAGCCTCATTCATTTTTCTAATTTGAATTTTCAATTTCAGTTTATTACAGTAAAGAATTCTCACAAAATGCCATTCTTGTTATAGTAAAAAATTCTCATAAAACATTACGTATTGAAAACTCGAATCGGATAACTGAATGAGCTTATATGACGTCGTTGAAGAAATTGAAAGAGGATATTACGAAAAGGATTTTTCGTACTTTAATTATTTCAATATTGATTGAGATTTTCATATTTCAATTCGTCGATAACCAAACCTTCATTTAATAATAAAGAATTAATACTGTTGACCACATTAAATTTTTTTTGGTATTTCACTTTAAGTACGATTTTCTTTTTCAATAGATTTTCATCGAACTATAAGTCAAGGAATACGGCAAATATTAAATGTCAAAAGTGGCAAGATGCATATTAATATTGAATTTAGTTTGAACATTCGTTACATCAAGTTGATCAGTTTGACGATTTGCTCCTAAATAATAGTAATTGGTTTGCCATGGATTAATTTTTTATTAGTACGTTTATATGATAATCAACGCCTATTTATATATAGTATCAACCGATCAGGTAAGCATACATGATCACATTCAGGGAATTAGTAGGGGTCATACTCGTTAGTTATGAACTTATGATATATATATATATATATATATATATATGCACAATAAGTTGTCGACAAGATAAAGAAAAAAGGCACCAAAAAAGGTAAAAGAGAGTAGGTAGGAATTTACGTCTTAAAAAGATTATGTATATACATATAATATGTATATATGCACACAGAATGGATTGGATTCAATTCTTCTATGTCAATTATAGGTTTTCTTCTATAATTTTAGTCGTTTTTTCTTATGAATACAAACGCGCGCACACGACCTCCTGATCTACTATTACCTGAGCTTAGCAAGCTAAGCTAAGAGCTTAAAAATAATAATTAAAGGGGGCAGATATTGTATTGGATTGGAAAAAACAGTTCATTGGGAGGATTTTTTTTTTTAGGCCAAATTTTTGTTTGGTTGAAAAAGTAGTCATATTAGTAAATCTCTCTCTCTCTCTCTCTCTCTCCCTCTCTTTTAGTGGAGTAAATCTCATATTTACTGATTAGATAAATCCTTTTATTTGATAACTATTATTTATAATTTTTTATGAAGTAAATCTGGCCATTTTCTTTATTGGCAGTGAATTAATCCGGTCATCATTTAGGCGCAAAACAAGAATGAAGAATATACTATTTGTTATTGCCAAATTCAACCACTTGTTAATGATTTTTTCCAGTACCTAATTAAACACCCTTATATTATCATCTATAAATGAATTTCAGAGTATCACCCTCATAAGCACATTTATTTATTATGATATGATAACCAAAAAGAACATAGTGAAAAAGCTCTGTATCATAAAAAGAAAAAAACCAGATAGTTTCTTATATGTTTTTTTTTTTAATGATTATGGATCTTTGAATAGAAGTCATGGCGAGGGTCAGGCAACAGTTGATTCTTACTCGTCGGAGTTCTAGAACTATTCTATAACATTATTGAGAGCTCTTCAATATTGGCAACTAGAGAGAGAAAAAGAGAGATAACGTTAATACGGCATCCGAAGAGCATTATTATTATTATTTTTTTTTTGAATTAATGGAGAGATTCAAATTCTTGATCTCAATATTACGGATAAAGGTATAATTTATTGTTAAACTATGCTTAAATAATTAATAAATTGAGGGAGCATCATGGACTACAACTTTATAAGATGTCTTAACAAATAAGTAGAATTCAAGCAACATATCACGCACGCATTGTAGACACTCCCAATGATTTTGGTAACACTAAGCTATATAGTAAATAAAAAACTGACAAAAACTTTTATAATTTTATTTTGTCATATCATTTTTTCCACTCTCCTTCTCCCAAAATATTTGAATAAATTGCCAATGCCTAGTCAAGTGACGTTAGTAGCTAGAGCGGCTAATACCATCATCACGAGCATGAAGAAACATAAACTTTGATCTCATCAAAAGTCAGACATATATGTGTTATTCTTCCTCCCATTTGATTCAAACTGTTTTGTTACGTTAAACTTATTGCTACAAAAGCTTCTGTAAAAAAGAAGGAAAAAAAAAAAAAAGCAAAAAGAGTTTTCCCCGCCGCAAAAGCCACAATTATTTTAGACACTTAATAGGAATACCACACGTTTTTAAATTTGAATTGATATATGCCATTAGAGATAAACTATTACAAAAAATGTCGCAGCTAAAGATACTTAAAAATCGTAAAATTCATAAAAATCACAAACATATACATGAAAAATTACAAAACTCTCAGAAAATCTAAAACTACTGAATAAAAAACACAAAAATACAAGCATAATTTTGGTCAGTATACAAAACTTAAATGATGTCAGTGTGGTATATTTTGTAATAATTTTAACCCATAGCAAAAGTTAATCCAACCTTAAAAACCATAACATATTGCCTAAATATCTCATTATTTCAATATGATCAGTTTCTATTACACTTTAATGTTTTACATCATTTTTACTTTTTTAAATTTAAATTATTTAAACTTTACACCGTCTATTAAAGTCATATATGTATTCACCGCTCGATTATGATTGTAATTGTAAATTGTACGAAAACATTACTATACACGGTCACATATATGATATTTACACATGATGCAAACATAATTATGAGTAAAATGGCCCAGAAAACTACCAAAACCAACCTTAAGTTATATATCTAACATACTATTCCATCACCTTTTTTTTTTTTTTTGATGAATTACTATTCCATTACTTTAAGTCTGTAACTATATATTTTGTTTGATTAGAAAGCTTAGTTACCAAAAGGAGAAAAAGAAAGAAAAGAAAAGACTTCTTTGCTTGTAGGAAGCACCCATCTGTGGTGTCATTCGTGGACAAACTGCCACATTGAAACAAATTGACGAGGGTCGGCTAATTTCCTTTAACAAATAGCTCCAGAATAGGGATTGTGACCCTTTTGATCTTTCAAAGAACCCGTCGCCTCGAGCCCCAATCCAATCCAAACCCACCCACCCACTCTCACATTGAAGGCCATTTGTTAATTTGATCTTCATCGACTATCAAGAACAACACGACGAGACAACTCCATTATTTTCTTCCCCACCCCTTTCTTTTTCAACCTCAAAGGGACCACCTCCTTTTGCTCTTCCAACCTTCCAATTTTCGAATATTTGTTGCGTTCACATTCATTTTTCCCCTTTTTTTGTGTTACTTTTAGAGAAAATATCGTTCTGATATCTTATACTACAACGCTTTACAAGTTGGTATCCTGGTGTTTGGTAAAATCTTATTGTGTGGCCAATTATTTTAAAAAAATCATATGTTTAATGCCAGAATATTAACTTGATAAAGTTGAAAATTACACTATATCAAAACTTACTTTTGTTACCTTCAAAAAAAAAAAAAATCTTACTTGTGTTACACACCTATTATCTATATCTTATCTATAAAAATGTAGCTATTTCAACATCAACATCGATATTCTCTATATTTATAAGTTATTCTAAAAAAAAGACAGGTTGAGATGACACATGAAAAAAATATTATTTATCACGAGATTCTGGTGAGCTTATTTTTTAAAAAGAAGCTTTTCTTTATAAGATCATTCTATTAACCTTTATTAGATTATCCCTCGTTGGCTTTGAGCTATATCTTTAAGTTGTAATCGGTGCCGTATTGGAGACATTAATAATGCAATCCCAAAATCCTTGGAGTAGTGCTTAAGGAATTGGAGTTGTTGACCTTGTACAAACACAAATTAACACTTTGAGTTGGCTAATAAAGCCGGATCAAGGAGGCCACTTACAAGGTCCCATGATGTTCAACAACTAATTGAAACGTTGAGGTTTCGCACTAACTTTGTGGCTTCATGAAATCTTTGCAAATGTTTATGTCGTTTCCTTCCTACTACCACAAAAGGCCACAGCCCTTATAAGTTATCACCCTTTGGCTTCATCCAAAAGACCATATATAAAGCTCTTCACCTTTTTCTTTCTCTGGTTTTACGCATTATAGTGCACTTTGGGAGGCTAATTTCTTCGCATGCTTAGCCAAATTAAAAGATCACCACTCACTAGCGTCCCCACTCCTTTATACATTTGCAATGTGCATACCTAGTAACTTTGGTGGAATTAGATAGCCCACAATTCATGCCTTTTCTTTTCCTTTTTTTTTTTTTGTTGGTTGTCAAAGTAATACTATTTGTTGTTACCAGTGATGAAATACTACACATATTGTCACGCATTTTATGACATGTACAAGGTCACACATTACGTTACATTATTGATATGTTATTATTACATGTACAGTGTTGATATATTATTATTATTACATGCACGGTCATTCACATCAACAAGAGTGTACAAAATATTATTATTATTCTCTTTTTCTTTGGCTATCAAAAAAGTACTTATAGTTGAGGGATTTTTCAGAGCCTAATTGTACCTCCCGGCCCTTTCCAAACTCCAGCCATACGTTCATAGCAAAAAGAAAAAAAAAAAAAAGAAAAAAAAAACGATATTGTAACGACCATCAGTGAATCAGTGATCACTAACTTACGAAATAGAGTACTACTTTTCTCTTTTATTTTTTATTTTTTTATTTTTTGGGTTTCAATGCCGTGCTCTTTATAAAGAAAAAATTATTGAACTTATTTTTAACATATATTTGTGTGGAATTTTATGCCTTCCTCTTAATTAATAAATTTTAACTAATATAATTATTTATCTAAAAAAGATATTAATTAAGAGTAAAAAATAAAAATTTAAACTCATACAATCTTAGAGTATTTGTCTTATTTCGCCTTTTATAAATTAGCAACACCAATGTGCTAACTAATTAGTATTTACGGGCCTTGAATACCCACTACTACAATTTGGCCTATTTGTGACGAAATTATTTACGACGACATTTATCGGCACAAATAAGTGAATATTTACAGCGACATGTCGTCGCAAATAATTTCGTAAAACTGAAAAAATAATGTCGTCGCAAAAATGTCACATGTCGTTGCAAATAATTACTGGCGTCAGATCTCGTATGGCGCAAACTTTTAGCGCCTAAAAAAGCACTTTTTTACGATGACATGTCGTCGCAAATAGTCCATTATTTACGACGCAAATAGTCCCGTACAAATAAAATTTAATTTATCTTTTTTCTGAGCAAAAAGGATTATTTTGACGGGTGGCAAATTTTTTTTGCGACGACATTAACGTGTGTCGTCGCAAAAAGTGATTTGTAATCCCTCAGTAAAATAAAAGGCGAGAAAATTGGGCGGGTCCCTAAAAATTATTTGTGACGACATTATAAGTGTCGTCGCAAATAATAATTTCAGAACCTTCATTCTAAACCCTAAATAATTTAGTTATATTTGCGACAACATGTGTTGTCGCAACTAATTTTAGTGTCGTCGCAAATAAGTTTAAGTTATATTTGTGACTACCTGTCATCGCAAATAATCTTTTGTGTTATCGCAAAAAAGTCTGTTATATGCCCACGAGCAGCGCCTCCTCCTCCATTTTCTCCGATCGGTTTCTCTTTCTCTCTCTCTCTCTCTCTTTCTCAGTCGGCCTCTCACCCATTTTTGACGGGTTTCTCACCCTAAACTCTCAAAATCTCTTTGCATTCTCTTCAAAATCAACAATATTGTATGTTTTCTTTGTTTTTTCATCCAAAAAGTCCAAAAATATAAAATTCCACCGCCCCTGCTGAAATCCGGCGGCGAACCGCCGCCGCCGCCACCCTTTGTCCCTATTAATCTTGCCGTTTTCAGCCCCCGTTTCAGTGGGTTTGAATTTTGTAAGTTTTTTTATCTGAATTATTGTATTGGGTAGTTTAAAATTTATAAGTTTTTTGTTATTTGAATTGTATATAATTATAGATTATAAATCTTAAATTTTGATTTATAGATTTTAGAATTTAGAATTAGTATATAATTTGAAATTTAGATTATAGATTAAATTTTAGATTATGAATTTTGAGATTGTTGAAATTTGATATTGAGATTGTTGAAATTTTAAGATTATAATTTGATTTAGGTTAAGATTAAAAGTTTTAATAATTGTTCTGGGTGGCACATCTTCCAGTTATGGTGTGCCGAAATCTTAAAAATTATTTTTTGCAGGTTTGAATTTTTGGATAATAAGAAAAATATGTCGTTATAATGCCAAAATTTTATTAATAGAAAGAAAATAAAAAATTAATTATAAAATCATAAGTGCAACAATAAAAAATAACTTGTTTATAAAATTTGATAAAACTTATAAAATTGAAGCATGAAATGTTAAACTTTCTTAACATGATTATATAGTCACAAAAAAACATGAAGTATGATTAGATGTGTTATTGTTTTTTATAGGATGCCAATTGACAAAAGTTGGATACATCTGAAAAATCAGTTGTCTAGTCAATATTGGGAAGGGTTGTCTGCGTTGATCAATATTGCCAAATATTATGTCGATAAAAGCGGTTGTACAAGTTGTCCGTGTCGGATGTGTTTAAACTATAAGTGTTTTCTAGTAGAAACAGTTAGAGCACACATACACCAATATGGTTTCAATCCTTTATATACGACGTGGTATTACCATGGTGAAGACGATGTTGTGACCAATCCAATAAATGAATCAGCTGATGAGATGGTTGCCTTTATACATGATGTTATTGGAAATAACTTTGATCATGATATGCCGAAGGAAGTAGAAGCTAAAGTGTTAGGTGATGCGCAGCACGACGAATTTAAAGAGTTATTATCTGAACTCGAATCGGCATTGTATCCAAGGTGTACTAAGTATTCCTCATTGAATTTTTTAGTGAAACTCATGCATTTAAAGGTGCTGCATAAATGGTCCAATGAGTGTATGAACTCTGTTTTGAAGCTGTTGAAAGATGCATTTCTTGAAGGAATTAAACTTCCAAATTCGTATTGCGAGGCGAAGACGAAATTGGGTAAACTTGGTTTGGGCTACAGGACAATACATGTCTGTAAGTATGATTATGCGTTATTCTGGAAGGAGAATGCTGATCTACAGGTTTGTCCAGTATGTAACACCAGTCGTTGGAAGAGTAAAAAAACAAAAGGTAAAAAAGTACCTTAGAAAGTATTACGATATTTTCCTTTGAAGGATCAATTGAGGCGTCTGTATAGCTCGTGTCACACTGCAAAGGAAATGACGTGGCACATGCAGAGGCGTTCGAAGGATTCAGACTTAATGCGTCATCCAGTTGATGGTAGGGAGTAGAGAGATTTAGATATGAAGTATCCTGAATTCGCTCATGAACCAAGAAACGTTTGATTGAGTTTAGCTACTGATGGTTTTAATCCTTTCGGAAGCATGAGCTTATCATATAGTATGTGGCCGGTGGTTTTTATTGCTTACAATTTACCTTCTTGGTTATGCACTAAGGATCCCTACAAGATGTTGACACTGTTGATTCCAGGCCGAAACACCCCTGGAAAAGATATTGATGTATTTTTGCGACCACTTGTTGATGAACTTGAAAAGCTGTGGGAAGAGGGAATCATTGTTCATGACGCTGCTTCAAATGCATCATTTAAGATGCGTGCTGCATTGCTAATGACTATCAATGATTATCCTAGACGTGCTAGTTTGTCTGGATGGAGTGAACAAGGGTATTTAGCATGTTCATCATGTAATGATGCAACACCATCAAAGAGGTTGATGAGTAAAAACTATTTTGTTGGGCATCAACGGTGGCTTCCTATTAGGCATAGAATGAGAAACAATATGAGGTTTGATGGTAAGGTTGATCGTCGTGCTCCTCCACCTCGGAAGTCTGTCGAAGAAATACTATTTCAATTACATAACGTCGGATCCAGACTGCCTGGTAAACATGAAAAGTTTGGCGGTAAGAAACGAAAGAGACAATCTGCAGAGTTTAACTGGACAAAGAAGAGTAGTTTTTGGGAACTACCATACTAGACTTCATTATCAATTCGTCACAACGTAGATGTCATGCATATAAAAAAAAATGTATGTGACAGCTTGTTGGGTACTATTCTTAGTATCGATGGAAAAAATAAAGATATAGACAAGGCGAGGATCGACTTACAGAATATGAGGATTCACAAAGAATGCTCGATGTTACATTTGACGAGACATGTTCGTGGAAGGCGATTGGCGAAAACACCAAATATTTTGACAGTGTTGTCGGCTTGAATACAAGAGATATATGTGACCCACATTACAACGCTTGGAAGGACGTGCCTAAGGAGCACAAAAGGAGGATTTAAAATCGCTTGCTGGTATTTATTTGAAACAAAATTTGTTCTAAACGTTTTTAATTGTGGATACAATAAATAAGATTCATTTGTTGATTTTTTAATGTATTTTAGGATTGATTTAACCTCGTCTACGACCGCGACAACGACATCATTAAAGATGTAGTCGACTGTGAAGCCAGTAAATGTTATAAGGACTGGAAGGCTACCTTGCACAGATACTTCCAGAAGATGAGAGGAGCAGCAAATGAGGATTTTGTCAGGCAAAATCCTCCTAAAAACTTGAGGAGCAAAGAGCAATGGGGACCTTACTGTGATCGTTTTACGTCCCCTACTTTTCAGGTTTAATTTCATTATATTTTCTTACTTTTAATTAATTGGTTTATTTAATTATTAAGTATGTTACTAATTTGTCTATGATTATTGCTAGAAAAAAGCTGCTACAAATCAACAAAACCGTGGCAGTCAGAAGTGGACTAGCTTCCATGGTAGAAAGTCATACTCCCAGCATCGTTTCGATAAGGTAATACTAATTTGCATACTTGTTAAGTTTTTGTCACTTTGGCTTAATAATTATTCTGACACGTTCAACTTGATTAGGTAAATCCCGAGACCCAGGAGCCAAGATCATTATTTGACAATTAGGGTGACATGCACCGTCATGGGCAGAATTTTATCAATCCGGATGCGGAACATTCATTTGTAAGTAAATTTTAAACTTATTTCTTTTTTCATATTTAACATAACATATTATACTATTTTTATTCATTTTTATTTCATTTACCTTTGCAGGCTCAGATGGAGGTGGAAATAACCACGCAGATGACACAGTCTGCTGGGGAAGGTTCATCCACGACGGTCAATGAGGAAGGGATTATATCCCAAGTCTTGGGAAAGCGCAGAGGACACACTAAGAGAGTGGGACCGACATTGTCACGGAGGAATCGTTCACGCGCTTCCACCTCATCATCTACTTCATAATCGGACGGGTCGTCTTCGGTTAATTTACCCCAGCATGTCCAAAACTGGTTGAACAACCTTTACATCGAGCAACGCAACATGTTCGACAACCAACAGATCATGATGGAAGTCATGCGCTCGATGAATCCCAACATCAACTTCTTGCCAGTTAACCACCCCCAATCGTTGGTTCCTCCGCCGCCTGAGCGAAACGAAGAAGACGAGGATGAGGACGACGATGCTGCTAATTTAGGAGATTAAAATATATATTTTTATTTTTTTATTATCAATACTTTTTAGTATTTCTTAATTAATTTACTTTTTAAGACTTATTTTATTATTGTGTTGACTATTTTATATCAATTACATTATTTTATTTTATTATAAATTTTCTTCACATTTTTATCTTTATTAATTAATATTATTAAGAAAGTACAAAAAAAACTATTTACGACGACATTTATAAGGTGTCGTCGCAAATAGATCAAATTACTAGCGACAACAGTGTAGTCACAAAAGTGTTTAAAACCTTTTGCGACGACACTATGTCGTCACAAATACTCTACGCCACGTCATCATCAACAACATATTCGATAGAACATTCGTGACGACTGTCGTCGCTAATATATTTGCGACGACAACTCAAAATATTGTCGTCACAAATATATCATTTGCGTCTAATTTTTTACGGCAACTCATTTGCGACAACATGTCGTCAAAAATGCGGTATTTGTGACGATATATCGCCTATTTGTGTTGACATTGAGTCGCCACAAATGACCTTTTTTGTTGTGTACCAAAGCTTATTATACCTCAACTCAACCTCATTCCTAAATTTAAGTTGTCAATCCAAATCGCAAGAAGATGCGCCACACTCGCCGGAAAAGAGAGAGAGGAAGAGGATGACAAATAAGAGTGAGTTTTTACACTATGTTTGATAGGGAAGAAAAGTGGATGGAAGGAAGGAGGAGGAGAGATTTTGGGAGAGAAAATAGAAAATATGTTGTTTAGTAGGAGAGAAAAGAGGAGGGAGGAGAAATTAAAGAGAAAATAGTACAAGTAGGACCCATTATATTTTATTCTTGCATTAGTGGAGAGATTTTAAAAGAAAAATATTATCACACTTAAAACAAGATGAATTACTTGTTCGATTTTATTTATAAAATAATATTATAATTTTGAATTGGTAAAATAGTAAATATACATTAACTCATTTTCTTTCATTCTTTTCACATCAAACAACAAAAAAGAAAACTATTTTCTTTTCTATCATTTTTATTTTCTATCCTTTAATTTTTTCCTCTCCATCTTATTTTCTTTCTCTCCTACTAAATATAGCATTAGAGAAATATGTCTTTTTAAAAGGATTTGTATTCAAACATTCCATTTCCGCAAGAGGATTTGTATTCAAACATTCCATTTCCGCAAGAGGATTTGAGAAACACAAATTAAAAGAAATAAAAAAGGAAAAAGTTCTTTTTTAATTTATTTATTAATTCTCTATCAACATGATAAACAAATATGAATATAAGATACTCTTCGATGCAAATGTTAATGTCAATTGTATATTTAATATTAAAAATATAATATATATTGTTTTCATTTTTATTTAAATACATAATGCTATTTGAAATGGTACAATTTATTTTTCTTATAATCATTAAGCTTTTAAAGTTGTAAAAGTAAACTTTTAATTTTAAAATAATTTAAAAAAGTAAAAGTTTGTAATGATTAAATGAAATGACCATATCAACCACTAGGAATCAAATGTCAAAATTATCATATGTTATATTTAGTGGGAAATTTACTACAAAGTATAGTATATGATAAATTTACTACAACAAATAGCATTACATTGTAGAGTATTTTTTATACTTAAATATTAAACTTACAATTGACACATAAATTATTGTATTGCATTAGAGAAAATGACATAAAAATGTTATTTTTGGAACAAAGACTTCATAAATGCTAGTGGGCCTAATTAGCACCTTAGTATAGAGGGTAATATTAAAAAATACCATTTAAAAATGCATGAGTTAGGATTTTTACCCTTTACTTTTAATTCATATTATTTTTAGTTAAATAATTATACTATTAAAAAAATATTTATCAAAAATAAAAAATAAATATTCAGACTTATACACTCAAAAATAAATTTTTCATTTTTTCTACCATAGACCATCACCGTAAACAATTTGGGCAGAAGCCCATTATTTGAAGTCCAAACAGAACGAGCTCAGCCCAGGCTGCCTCAAAATGGGCGGGAACGGGGAAGAACCCGCCAATCCTCAAGACCCAAACGCCGCCGTTTTATCCGAGGCGCTATTTTTTATTTTATGTTTCAATTTTTGTAGGCGCTAATAACTTATCGCGCAGCAAGAGGACAAAAACTACAAATAAACGCGAAAAAGAAAAAGAATATTCAGATTTTTTTTCAATAACACAATAATAATAATCGAAAGAAAAGAATAATTTTGCCATACAAACAAACAGCTTTTTAGAGACAAAATAACATATCATCGTCATCATAATCGATCGATGGATCGCATTGTCGTCAAGGACAACATCGTAAATGAGCACTAAAAACAACACCCAAAATTAACGAATTATTCAACGTTGTCAATCTCCAGAAGATCGTCTTTTTCATTTTCTCCCAAATTTTCCCCACTTATTATTAATCAATCGCTCTCACCAGACCAAAACCCTAGCACCCAATTTTCCCAATCCAAAAAGCTTCGAAAGCTCTGTAATCTCCTCAGCAGCCGATCTCGGCCTGGTATTTCTCTATTTCCATTTTTCTTCTTCTCCGTTTCGTCGCTTTGCTCTCATTATAATATGATAATCTCTGCATTTTCACATTTTTAATTGTTTTTTAATTTTATTTTCGGCTATAAATTCTCTTTTTTTAAGCTCCGTGGTTTGAGAATTTGGCTTTATAAATTCTCTTTTTTTTTAAGCTCCGTGGTTTGAGAATTTGGCTTTATAAATTCCCTTTTTTTAAGCTCCGTGGTTTGAGAATTTGGCTTTCTTCCCTTGTTCATTCAAGTTTTTCTGTGCCAATTTTGACGTGTCTGTGCTTTGTGCTTGGTTTAATTGTATTGGTTAATGGGTGTAAACAGATGTGATTATTCAAGTATCAGAATTGAATGCATCTATTATTTCAGTGAAACTATTTTAGTCATTTATTTTCTATACTAGAAATGTGGGATTTCTTTTTCTAAAAAAGAAAAAAAAAATTGCGGGATTTCTCTTTGGAAGGGAAATCTTCTCACTAAGTGAGGTGAAAGTTGCAGAGAGTTTGGTTTTTCATTGACAGAGTAGATTAGATATTGCTGGTCAGTATTAGTATAGTAATTGGCAGAATTTTATCTTGGAAGCTACAATGTACCTTGTTTTGCAGTTGTATAAAACGCTTCTGCTCTGAAGAGTCGACAACCCGCACACGCTAGAGAGAGAGAGAGAGATTTTGTTTATTTTGGCATAGTGTATTTTGTTGTGCCATTGGGTAATGAAATGAGGTTTGAGAAAGGATCATGTAGGTTTGTTGAGGAAGTGAGGTTTCATAATCGACATTGACTGAAAACGGAGGGATGCGAGTTTTTTGGATCCTGAAGTACGTATGTTTCGGCGTCTGGGATGGTTGGTCGGTCTAAATTATAGAAGCTGGTCAGGAAAGAGGTTGACTGATGCCAATGTACACCCAGCAAAGATTAAGCCAGTGGCTATGTTTGACACAGTACAGGAGATTGCCATTTACATTCATAGGTTTCACAATCTCGACCTTTTCCAACAAGGGTGTGTATGCCGATTATCATCTAAAACTCTTCTTCCAACTATCCTAGTCATATTTCTGGAAGTCTGTCTAACATGGTTTTCTGTTTGCGCAGATGGTATCAACTTAAGATTACCATGCGATGGGAGGATAATGAGTATACTTCTGTGGGAACTCCAGCAAGAGTAGTACAATATGAAGGTATTTCAGTTGGAGATTTATTGTTTTCTTCTGCTTTTGAGCTGAGTGTTTTATTTACTTATTATTATTATTATTATTATTGTTATTAATTTTCCCTTTGCAGTTCCTGATATAGGGTCTGATGATGTGCATGGAGTTTGGAGAATTGACGACACAGACAACAGTTTCTCTACTCAGCCTTTCCGGATAAAATATGCAAGGCAGGATGTGTCATTGTCAGTCATGATATCGTTTAATCTATCTCTTGGTAAATATGAGGTACTGATCTCTTTCTCTTGGTAAAACACCAACATAACCACAGATAAATAGGTGTATCTTCTTATGCGTGTGTCTGATCTGGAGATACCAAAGAAAACCAACGTGCAAGTCATGTACGGGGAATTTATTCAAGGTGGTTGCTTCCCTCTGAAAAAATTTGGCTTCTAAGTTGAGCTGCCCATGTCTATGAAACTAGAAGAGTCCTATATGAAATATTTCATGTTTCCAAGGTCCCCAACATCTGTGTACGAATTCAAAGTTCAAACCAATCACTATAATCTGTAACATACTAAAAATACCTTGAGTCTGTTTTTTGTACTTTTAAAGCCTAAGAGAGCGTGATGGGCTCAAGTTTAGAAATGACCTCTTTTTAAGGGAAAAAAAATCTCTAGGTTTGAATATCTGATGTCTATTTTTTGTAGAATGTACATCAGTTTGGGTTGATAGTCTTGAAATATATTTTTTATATTTGATTTGCAGGGTCCACCCACGTCTGCTGTCATTGTGAAGTTTGAACTTATGTATGCCCCAATATCATTGACTGGGTGAGTTGATAGAATTTTTATTTTGATAATTGTCCTCATAATTGACTTTCCGATTCCAGAGAAAAATATATTCTTCTTGTCCAGCATACCTTGTGTTTTTGCAAACTCAAGTTGCATCTTGCAAATTGTAATGATGGCAATGTGCAATATGTAGGTCTGACTTGCAGGCTTCTCTAAGTTCTTGCTCTGCTGCCGTCCATGAATTTCGAATTCCTCCGAAAGCTCTTTCGGGTCTGCATTCATATTGCCCTGTTCATTTTGATGCATTTCATGCTGTGCTTGTTGATGCAAGTTTACACATCAGTCTACTTAAAGGTGATGCTTATGCAGCCCCAACAAAGCGACCAAGGTATGTCACTTTACCAGTTTTAGGAAATTTATTATTTGATCATTATAGAATCCTAATCAAGCAACATATTCATTTTAAGAAACTGATTTGTTAAAGTAATTGGGTTAATTGGATATTTCAGTGATTCTTGTACTGTGGAAGTTGTTGCTAATGAAAGCTTTGATGGAGCACACCAAGTATGTGTTCGCTCTTTGAGTCTTCCTATTAATATTTGCAGGGACTCTTTTTGGTCAAAACTTATTTACTTGTTCATTTCTATATGCTATTATTTCTTCATTTTTTTTCCTTTCTAATGATAGTTGAAGTTTGTGATCATACTAGGCACCAGGTCAAATGGCTTCTGCCGATGCAAAATGCTTCATGCTTGTTAAATCATTATTAGCTGCTCGAGACATTCTGCTTGAAGAGTTGCAGAGGCTTAGCAAAGCAATCGATCAACTAATTGACTTGACTGATTTTATATCTAAGATGGATGATATAAAGTTTCCCAATTCTGCCCAACAAGGAAATGCAAGTCCATCAGATGGAAAAGTTTCAGCACAAGGCAAGCAGCAAAATGGTTTTGAGGTCCTTACTTGTTTCATGCAGCATTTTTTTTTTTTTTGGTCTTACTTTGTAAGTTCTATGCAAGGTTTTGTTGCTGAATATTTCTTTGTTTTTTCTGCAGAAAACAACCAGTACTTTACACCTTCAAAGTAGTGAATCTCTCCTCTCTCTACCAAGGAGTGTTGTACTGAACTCCCTCCATTTATTGGGCGACCAAGTTTCATATTTATGGAACATTTTTTTGCAGTTCCACAGGTTGCGTTTTGTTGCCTTGCTAGATTTTTTTTTTTCCCCAGACACTGCCAAATTTTTCCAATTTGAGTTTGGTTGCTTTCTTGTGTTACTTCTCGCACTTCAGTCGTGCAATATATATACATGGAAACAGCAAACTGTGACTGAATTAGCGAAGAGAAAAAAAGAGAAAGGAGGGGTGGGGGGTGGAGCCATCAAAGTTATCTTCTTTTGATGTGTCAAAGTAAATTTTATTGAACCTATGATCTAAATATGTAACTAAGAGCACTTGTATGATGTTTGTTAGTTCAGAAAACATAGGAGCAAAAAGCTGCTCCCCGGGTGCCTTACAAAGAGTGGCTTTTAGCAAATCTCTGTAAAGAATTATGCTGGGAAGAGAATGATTTAATATTTAGCGGTGTGATGTTAACTCTGCTATTCTACAGTGGAACTTAAAGGATAGGTCTAAATTACATGCACACAACATGTATCTCTAGGTACGCTGATGTCTAGCCGTGTAAACTCATGGTGTGAGATAGCCACAAAATTTCTAAACCTATAATAAGATATGTGATAGTGATACTTCTCGAGATCTCAGAGTTCCTTTTGATTTTTTGAGTTGATCAGCTTTTGTTATGTTTGATATGTGAGTTGTATGTAAATTTCTCTATATTCTATACGGATGCTAAGGCCTTGTTCATTTTATTGGTTCAAATTACAACTCAAGTTTTTGCTATAGTGTTTTCTCTTAAAAATTCAAATTCAACTTTTTTTGCTATAATGTTTTCTCTCACATAAATTCACTTTTCAACTCAAGTTGATTACTTGAATCAACGAAACAAACATGACCTAAATGAAAAGATACATGATGTTATAGTCTTATTGTGGCATAACCTGGTGCTTGTTTGTGGTACACTTTGTTTCAGGTCACATAGAACAAGGATATTGGAATGTTTGCGGGAAGCGTGGGCCAAAGACAGAAGAGCTGAATGGTCAATATGGATGGTGTACTCTAAGGTTGAGATGCCTCATCATTTTTTGAATAGTGGCACCGATGATTCCTCTCACCATGGTGTCCATAAAAGAGTATCGAGTATCTTGAAGTTAACTGATGATGTAAGTATCCATAAAAAAGAGAGGGTTAAGTATCCATAAAAAAGAAGGGGGCGTTCATCATTTTTGTATTACCATTTTGTTCAAAGTGTAGTCTTGGCCCATAATTTCAACTGTGAATATTAATTCTTCACTCCATGATCCATGAATGTGGTAGTATTCTCTTATGCTTTGTACAGCCTGCCCATACTGCTGCTTTGCGTGCTGAGCGCCATCGACGAAGTATTGCACAAATGAAGGCGAGTCCTGCCCCCACAGAAGTGATTGATTGCCCCATACATTCCATTATTTGGTTCTTTTCTGAGTACAAATTCCTTGACTGCAGATCAACAATCGGTCAATTCAAGATATGCACTTATTTGGAGATCCTTCACGCACCCCTGTTCTAATTGTGGAACGTGTCATGAATGCACCAAGGCGTACTACTAGTGAGAATTCTTACCTGAGACATTTGGACGTGATTAATTCACCTGGCTTACTCGATGCACCTGGCTCTGAAGCTGGAGACAATCAAACCGGCATGAACAAACAACCGAATGGCCGTGTTTTAAAGATTGTTGTGTTTGTGCATGGGTTTCAGGCAAGTCTTATGTTCCTCTTCTCTTTCTAAAAGCTTGAGGGGCTAATAATATTTATTGAAAATTTGTTGGGCTTGTTACTGATAAGCTCTGGTTTATCCGGTCAAGAACTAAGAAACTAATTGCACAATTCGAAAGAATGAGAAAGAATCAACGAAGGATATTATTGAAACAATGAGTATACACAGATCGGCAGAACTTCGAGGGTCTGCTTCCTCCCTTGCTTGGAATTGTTCCAAGACTTGTCCACTTTCTGATTATTTCCCGATCACCGCTTTTCCCTCCTCTTTCCCCTTTTATACAATTTCCTCTCCTCACTCCCCCAAACTCCCCTCGTAAGCTAAACTAATATTTCCACTAAACTACTAACACCAAACTACCACAGCCACTTAAGACAGCTGTCCCTTCCTAAACTCTTTTATTCCTCCTAACAAACACTTGCCTGAGTAAGGGCTTATCAGTTACCTTTAATTAATTAAGTTGCGTCGAATTTGTTTGGAGTATAGGCCTTTCCCCCCCTCTTATGTCGGTATTAGAAATTTTCACCTTGAAAGATCCCTACAGTAGACCATTCCACTTGGACTCCCCAAAGGAACATTTTGCTTAAATAGTTTTTCTACTTAATTCTGGTTCTTGGTTCAGGTCTATTAGTTATGTAATTGGATCTTATCTTTTCCTTTCTTATTGGAGTCTAAATGCCGGTAGTTTCTTGATATATCTAGAGACTCATTTTGTATTCTGCAAAGCACCTATTTCATTGATTCGGTGTACCACATTGTAGTTCTAATCGTAAACGCTAAAATAATTTTACTTGTTGCAATTGTAAAATCACAGGGGCATCACCTGGATTTAAGGCTTGTACGAAATCAATGGCTTTTGTTCGATCCCAAGATTGAGTTTCTAATGTCAGAGTCAAATGAAGACAAAACATCAGGAGACTTCAGAGAAATGGGACTAAGACTGGCTCAGGAGGTGATAGCGTTTGTTAAGAAGAAAATGGACAAGGCTTCAAGACATGGATTGCTTGGTGATATTAAGCTAAGCTTTGTAGGACATTCCATCGGGAACGTAATTATACGAACAGCTTTAGCAGGTAAATAAACATCAGGCTTTAGTGCCTTGTTTTCAGTTCAGTTTGTTGTAGTTTAGTGCTACATTTTTGAGGTTGTCTTTGCAGAAAGCATTATGGAACCATACCTGAGGTACCTGTATACATATGTCTCTATATCGGGTCCACACTTGGGGTATCTTTATAGTTCGAACTCTTTGTTTAACTCTGGACTGTGGCTTTTGAAGAAGTTTAAGGGCACACGGTGCATTCATCAGCTAACATTCACTGATGATCCCGACATTCAAAATACGTTCTTTTACAAGCTGTGCAAGGTACTTATAAATAATCTGATATTTTGTTTGGTTTTGTTTAAGACATAAATATGCAGTTTTTTGGGTTGTGTTATTGTTTTCTCTCCGTCACTGCTTATACGCGCATGCAAATATAGAATGTCTTGGAACGAGAAAGTAATTTAATCATGAGTCAGAGACCGCAATGGTGTCTATGAAATGATTTGTAATGTTTGCAAAGGCTTTGTATGTATTGGTTAAAGTTCTAAAATGATTCTCTTTCCTCTTACAGCAAAAAACACTACAGCACTTCAAGCATATTATCCTGCTATCTTCACCGCAGGTATGCCAACCCTTTTGTGGGCCATTTTAATGAAAACGTTAGTTTCTTCGTGGTATTATCTAGTTAATATATTAAAGATCAATATTTTTTTCATATCTCCATTTAATAAATTTATTTGTCTTTTCTGTACTAACCACAATGCTTTATTTAATCGTCTCGTAGGATGGTTACGTTCCATATCATTCTGCTAGAATTGATATGTGCCAGGCAGCTTCATGGGACCATTCAAAAAAGGGAAAAATATTTCTGGAAATGCTGAATGATTGTTTGGACCAAATCCGGCCGGCTTCACCTGATCACAGAGTGTTCCTGCGCTGTGATGTCAACTTTGATACCTCTTCCTATGGGAAGAACTTGAATACCTTTATCGGTCGGGCTGCTCATATTGAGTTTTTGGAGTCCGACGTTTTTGCAAGGTTCATATTGTGGTCTTTCCCTGAACTATTTCGATAATGGTGACATAAACCCGCTTTTCTTATCAAACCAGCTTCTCTGACCTGTCTTCCTTGCGGCGTTCGAACCTCTTGATTTTCCCAGAATTTGAGTACAGAGACCAGGGATGCTGCAGGCGGAGTGTTGGAGAGGCCATTGTATATTACTGGGGCAAAATTGTGCCATTGTTCAGCTGAAAATTTACACCAAAGATCTCGAGAAGATAGTTGTGTAAATTATCCTAGGTTTTCGATAAATTTCTTTTTGTGATTATGCCCACATCCATCTACCGCTATAAGGATCATCATGTAGCTTCCAGTCCAACCAGGGGGGATGAACGGTAATAAAACTTGTTATATAATAGTAATCTTTTTTTTTTTTTTTTTTTTTTCAGATCAGATTTCGTTAGTCATCTCTTAAAACAAAACTTCTTGTATTTCATAGTGTCGCTATCAACTACCTAGTATTAACCAGCGCATATATTGTAAAAATGAACGCCAAAATGATACTAGATGTTCTTCATCTATAGTTGTATCATTCCTCATTCACCTTTTAGTTGATCGTTCCATTTACAGGCCAAAAATTTGGTGATACTCTTCAAGTGCATTTCACCTTCAAGAGCATTTCCTAGAATCATCATCAACTTACTTTTTTTTTTTTTTTTGAAAAATGATCATTTCTATTACCATAAGGTCCGGGTATAACCTTGAGATTGTAGTGTGACAAGTGAACAAAAAAAAAAACAATGTTCTTTTTAAAAATGTTTTCAAGAACCATTTTTAGTTATTTCTATGTTGAGCTAAACAACATTTTGAAAGACATCATTTTTATCCAAATATTATTGTTTAGCGAGAACAATTCGAGGATTTTCATATCAAAAAATTCTATGGACAGGCGCAGTTTTTTCTATTAAAGTCAGATTTCTTATCTTGCTGTATTAAACTACTATAGGCAATATTTGTTCAGAAAAAAAAAAAGAAAACTATATGCAATATTTATGGTAGGGCAAGCTTTTTTGCCCTACCTAAGGTTGTTTGAATTGTTGGATTAATTTTTTAACGGTTAAATCTGTGAAAGTTCATGTAGAAAATATAAGATGAGTGACATAAAATTGCTTCCGATCATAGATCTAACCGTTAAAAAGTTAATTTAATAGTTAAAACGATCTTATATACTGATAGGGTAAAAAAACCTGAGTTGCATAAACTAGAATATGATATGATTATTTTATAATTAATGATTTAAAAGAATGTGCTATAATTCCTCACAAAATGAGAAAAGAAAAAGAATGTATGTTGTAGATAAATGAGGGAAAACAAAAAAAGACGTTCACTGGTAGTCTCTGTAAAAATAGATTGTTGGTAGTTTCTTATTTTTCTGAGTTGTCAGATTTGAATCAAAATCTGTCTGTTATGTATATTTTTTCAATCTGATATGATTTTGAACAGATCCAACTGTCAAAGATTAAGATTATTAGAGGACAGACTACTAGAGAAACTCCCAAACAAAAATTTTGATGACCTTAAAACTAGTCTAAAATTGATAAATTTAGAAAAAAAAAAAAGAGATAGTACCTCTAGTAGGATCAAAAAAATTTGTCATCTCTATAAAAAATTGTATATTATGTATATTTTTACAATTTGATGTAATTTTAAATAGATCTAACGGTGTTGACCTCTTTTTTTTTTTTGCTAGAGAGAGCAAAAAATAAATAATAATAAAAAATGACGTGGTGAAGTTTGGGTAAAGTTTAGCCTGTTTGGTTGGAGGATTCGTTCTTTGATTCGAATCATGATTCATAGTTCATTATAATATTTTTTCTCATAAAAAATACACGTAAATTAAAAATAATTATAATATCATGATTCTAATATATGAAGTAAAGGTATGACGCGTAATCAGGAAGCCAGCCGAGATATTCGCACCAGACGGGGGTTGCTGATGAGAACTCTATCCATTTCATAATTTAAACGTAATCAATAATGATCCATAATTATCTACAAGCTAATTCTCGTTTGAAGCGTTGACACCATTTGGTAACAAAAACCAAAGAAAATCACAGCCAATTATTTATGAATTTCAACTGGTTCTGTTTGAGTAATTGAAGATTTTTGGGGTCGCTCCAATGGAGGATTTCTCTCTCCCTCGCGATTCCTATTTTCTGGGTTTCGACAGTTCAACTCAGTGAGTCCAAACATCAGTCTCTCTCTCTCTCTCAACACAATTAGAAATCTTCAGATCGCCATTTTTCACATGATTTCTCACAGTTTCTATCCATTTTTATGTTAATTAACTCTGAAACAATATATGAATTTCTTTTTGATCAATTGGTTTTATTGGGTTTCGCATTTCAATTTGGGAATCGAATTGCCTGAAAATTGGATTTTTTTTCATTCAGGTCCTTGAAGGCGACAGTGCTGGACTCCAATCTCAACATAGTGGCATCAGAGCTCGTCCATTTCGATTCCGATTTGCCTCATTACAAGACCAAAGATGGAGTTTACAGAGACGCTTCCGTTAATGGCAGAATCGTTTCACCCACTTTGATGTGGGTTGAAGCTCTCGATCTCATGCTTAACAAGCTTTCCAATTCAAATTTGGATCTTGGCAAAATAGCTGCTGTTTCTGGCAGTGGACAGCAACACGGTATAATGCAATACAAAATATTAAGTAATCCAGGTTTTGAGATATTTGTGTCTATTAGGATTATTAAGCTTTGTTATTAGATTTCCAATTTCAATTAATTAGTCTTTCACTCTTGTATAGCTTCTTAACATTGCTATTAATTTTCTAACCTGCGCGAGATTGACATGTAAAACTGTGCGGAACTCTGTGTCATTATCTGTAGGTCTTGGAGTTGACATATGAATTTGTGAACGATTGAAAAGGGTGGTCAAGGGTGATACATAATATTGATCATATATATATATATATATAGATAGATAGGATTGATTATGTTAAGTAGAGTAGATGTTTGACTGAATCATTCTAGATTATTGAAAATTTCCCTTTCTTGATTCTTTTTCTCTCTCTCTCTCTTTTAAACATTCTCTCTTTCTCTATCTAATTATCATTCTTTCTTTGTCATGCCTCAGGTAGTGTCTATTGGAAAAGTGGCAGTTCTTCAATATTATCGTCACTGGATCCCAAGAAGCGTTTGGTCGATCAGCTTGGCGATGCGTTTTCGACGAAGGAATCTCCGATATGGATGGACAGCAGCACCACGGAGCAGTGTAGAGAGATAGAGAAAGCTGTTGGAGGAGCGTTGGAGCTCTCTCAGCTCACGGGATCAAGGGCGCATGAGAGATACACGGGCCCGCAGATTAGGAAGATATTTGAGACACAGCCGGAAGTCTATCACAACACCGAAAGGATCTCCCTCGTGAGCTCTTTCGTGGCATCTCTTCTTATTGGTGCATATGCCTGTATTGATGAAACTGATGCTGCAGGGATGAACTTGATGGATTTAAGGCAAAGGGTTTGGTCTGATAGAGCTTTAGAGGTTTGTTGGATTTTACGAGTATTTGTTCCTCCTTAATAACCATGCACTATTCTTGTTGGGTTTGTTGAATTATTTGTTTAATAAATACCGATTTACATTTCGCACTTTTATTATTTTTCAGTTTTCTATGTATTTTTTTTTTCTTGTTTTGTTTTGTTTTGTTTTGACAATTGCTTTCTCTGTTTATTACAGGCCACGGCACCTGGTCTGGAGCAAAAACTTGGAAAGTTGGCCACTGCCCATGCTGTTGCTGGTTATATTGCTCCTTATTTTGTCGAGAGGTTTCTTTTTTTTTTTTTTTTTGCTTTCTTTTTCTTTTCTTATGTGGAATTTGGAAAATCCATAATTTTCTAGATACTGATTTGTATCCAATTTTTTCGGTAAACAGAAGTCCTTTGGTTGCTTACAATGTCTATGCTTATAAAGCTTCATATGATCAGTTGATTCTGATCAATGTAGGTTAGTTTATAGTTTATACTTTGCAAGGAGCTGTTACTGTACAAGTCAACTATGAATATGCTTAATAGACGTCAAGAACTAGTGTTTAACATGGTTATTCACTTAATTAGCTACCCTGACATCCTCTACTATATGTCTCCTTTTTTGTTTCTTGGCATCTGTTAAATTGTTATACCAGCCTGAATTATGATTATCTGCTTTCAGGTTCTCGTTCAACAAGGATTGCTTGATCATTCAGTGGTCTGGAGACAATCCTAACAGCCTTGCAGGTCCATGATTTTTTTCATCTCATAGCTCAGTCCCCTTGTTTTTTTTTTTCTTCTTGTTTATTGGTTTGTTCTGATTTGTGTTCTTTTGTTTTTTTGGAATTTTCTCACCGTATGGGATGGCATATTTCCATCTGCAGGTTTGACCCTCAATACCCCTGGGGATCTGGCAATCAGTCTTGGCACAAGTGACACAGTAAGTTGAAGAAAGCACTTTTTATGTTCACTTTCTAAGATACGTGAGACTATTGATTGTGTTATCTCGTGGCGCATAGCCCGCTATAAATAGCAAATGTTTTTAGGTCGTAAATGTCAAGTGCTGAAGCTTTGTTTAATACACTGTATCTTACGAGAGTTGTGATTAGAAATCTAAGTGGATGTTTAGTTCATAGATTTAGAATCATGAGTCAGAACCATTCTCGATTTACGTGTATTTTTTGTGAGAGAAAATACTGTAGCGAGCTACAAACCATGACACGAATCCACCAACCAAACGCACGCTAAAAGTTAGTAAAATTTAAGACAGTTACATACTAGTTTTTATGCGGATAGCTGTCTTTTATCTATGAACTTTATCATACTCGTTCTTAGGTCTTTGGAATTACTGACGATCCTCAACCAAGATTGGAAGGACATGTTTTCCCTAATCCTGTTGACACGAAAGGATATATGGTAATGTTGGTCTACAAGAACGGGTCTTTAACTCGTGAAGGTACTACTCTAACACCACTTGACATACATATTCCTGTTTGTTCCAAATGAGCTTTTGTTGTAACTTTCTTTTTTCTGTTTTCTTTTTTGAAAACATTTTGTTGTAACTTTCTGCTGTGACCTCAATCTTAATTTTAGATGTGCGAAACCGCTATGCTGAAAAATCTTGGGATAACTTTAATGCGTTCCTGCAGCAAACACAGCCTCTAAATGGTTTGTAAAATCATCCTTTAAGCTAATTTCTCTGAAACTATTGTTGTAAGTTCTGCACTCCTTAATAGTTGTTAGTTGTCTTTGTAATAGGTGGCAAGATCGGTTTCTACTACAATGAGCATGAAATTCTTCCACCCCTCCCAGGTTCGATTTGATTTGTTTATTCTCTTAGCTCTCTCATTGAATCTCATCATTAAAGTGATTCCATCCAATTATAAATAGCAAAAGAAGATGGCTTAAACTTATGGTTTTCTTTGATCCAATTAACCATTTGGCTGCGAAAGTAGGCTAATATTATGTAAATGATCTAATGGGATAATATGATGAGACAAATGCATGTAATGTCGTTTTTTATTTTAGAACAGTGGATCTGATTTATTTGCAATTGCTTACCTCCTAGTTGGTTTCCATCGTTACGTTTTTGAAAACTTCAATGGCGACACTCTGGAAGGCCTGGCTGAACGTGAAGTAGAGGAATTTGATCCTCCTTCCGAGGTTTGGACTCTTGAATAGCTAGCGGTCACCTGAGCACAGATTTAAGTCCTCAGTGATCTAATCTATGACACGTTCAACTGATTTGCAGGTCAGGGCATTAATTGAAGGTCAGTTCCTGTCAATGCGTGGTCATGCAGAAAGATTTGGAATGCCTTCTCCTCCAAAACGAATAATAGCTACTGGGGGTGCATCAACAAATCAGAGCATCCTCAACTCAATAGCTTCCATTTTCGGCTGTGATGTCTACACGGTTCAAAGACCAGGTTAGAATTGTAGGCCTCAAAAGTGTCATTTCCTGTTTTTCCTGAACAATAGACAAAAAATGTGTACTTTCTATTGCTAACTTCATTGGCAAAGGCATCGGTGAACCTGAATGCCATATGATTAAACTTGAGAATTTAAGCGTCACGTTAACATATGCTTTCTTTTCTGTTTCCTTGATCTTTAATTTTTCACTCTGCTTTATGGGGAAACCTTGGCCTTTTTTATTTTTTTTATTTTTAAATGTTCTTTTGCTCAGTTGCTTATAACTTATGTACTTTATTTATACAGATTCGGCTTCCTTAGGAGCAGCACTAAGAGCTGCTCATGGCTGGCTATGCAGAAATAAAGGTACTTTTGTGCCCATCTCAAGCATGTACAAGGACAAGTTAGAGAAGACATCTCTCAGCTGCAAACTTTCTGCCACTTCCGGAGACAAACAACTGGTTTCCAAGTATGCTTTGTTCATGAAGAAGAGAATCGAAATAGAGAACCGCCTAGTCGAAAGGCTAGGTCGTTGTTAAAATCTAATATGGTTGGGGGCATTCTTTTTTAGCCATCAAAGAATGCATCAATAGATAAAAGCATTTGATTTGAGAAACAAATGACTAAATTGGTGCTGCGATAATTTATTAGCTAAATTAATAAAGGTGAAAGTTTTACGTCCCCGGTTGAGTCTTTTGAAGTTTACATATCCATTGTTCTACAAGATCAATTCATTTCTCGAGTGCCTTAAACCATGTTGATGACCTTGTGTTGTTTCCTACAATTATCTGAATAACTTATCAGGAACCATGTTCCTTACCAAATTTGTGCACTATCAGAACAACAATCTAATACATTATATCAAATCTGAATCGCTGTAAACTTCATCAGAACAATTCTGATATCGGTTTCCTCTTCTTCTTCTCTTTATTTTTATTTTTATTTTTTATTTATTATTTTTTATTATTTTTCTTTTTACTTATAGAACAAATCTGATGCGTTGTATATTCTATACGACACATCTCATACGCATAACAAATAAAAGAAAATGTCTACACGCATTTTTTGTTGTAAAAGTATATTATTTTTACATGAAGAAAGAAAAATTCCTGTAATTCCAATCCTATCAAATGTCATGATGAGTCAGTTTGGTAATGTTGTAAATTTTAAGAGAATTATTGTTAACTGTGCTGAAACGAAAAGCAAGTGTGCCTTGTAGCAGCAAATACCGTACCCGTCACCTCAGCCTCATAGCTGTGAGATCTTGCATGAATATTTAAGGCTGAATTCCTTACGAGGTGCCGAGATATGAATATTTAAGGCTGAAATCTTTTACAAGGTGCCGAGATATAGTGTCAACTCCGATCAGAATGCTCATTTTCTCTCTCTTCTCGCCGGATCCAGCACTAGTTTTAGGATTATTAGTACCATTACTATTTTTTTTAATTTATTATCATACTATTGAATGAATAATGTTATTACTATTATCGCGAACAAGCAGAAAATTATTACTTGATCTTGCATAATGGATTGCTCAAATAAAATACATGAATGATGAGCTTTTTTTTTTTTCTTTTTTATAGTTTTGACTTCACAGTTCACACCTCACTCACTTTAAACTTCTCTCTTGTCTAAGCTTCACTTTTTCTCTATAATTGTTTTTCAACCTTTCGGCAATGCATGTTACGTGGGGTAGTCAAAGTTGTCGTCGATCTTCAACAATGGAGGAAAAATCCAAAAGCAAAAGAAGAAGAGAAACAGAGGGCCTGTTTGTTTCCGGTTTCGTTTTCATTTTTCACAATTTTCGAGAAAAAAAATTGAAAACGCGTTTGGCGTAAAATTTTCTAAAATCAAAACTGAAAACACCCGTTTTCATTTTCTCTTTTTTTTTCATCTGTCTGAAAATGAATTTTTTCATATTTAATATTATTATATATTTAATATATTATTAATATAAATATTATTTCATGTTTTTAAAAATTAAACCACCAAACACAATTTCAGTTTTTTTTTAACTAAAAACAATCTCGGAATAAAACTACCAAACACATTTTCAGAAATAATTCCAAAATGAAAATAAAAACGTTTTCATTTTCATTTTCATACAAAAAACAAAAACGTTTTGGAACCAATTCCAAACGCACCCAGAGAGTTTTGAAAAGACATTTACCATTTGCAGACACGATCCTCACATTTTTCTAGGCACATAAGAAAAAAATGGCCTAAAAAAATAACAAAAAAAAGTAAAACGCTGTCAAAAAGCCTCCGGCCCGCTAAGTGGGGCGCTCAAGAGCAAGCTCAGGGGCCGGGATGGGTCAAAAATTTACATTTTTATTTATGTTTTGGATTCTAAAATTAATATATTACTTTTAGCAATTAATGCAACAAGCGGCACCATTTTTTAATGAATATTCTATTTTTTATGATTTTCATTATTTTCCATCTTTAAAAAATATAATAAAATAAAAACGACGTAAAAAAATAATGAAATTTTGCAGACACTATCCTTATATTTTTCTAGGCACGCCAGAAAAAAATAGCCTCAAGAAATGACAAAAAAAAGTAAAACGCTGTCAAAAAACCCCGGCCCGCGTAGTGGGGCGTCCAGGGGCCGGGATGGGTACAAAATTTACATTTTTATTTTTTTTGCATTCTAAAATTAACATATGATTTTTATGAATTAATGCAACAAGCGGCATCATTGTTTGATGAATATTCTATTTTTATGATTTTCTTTATTTTTTCCCTTTAAAAAATATAATAAAATAAAAATGACCTAAAAAAATAATGAAATTTTGCAGACACGATCCTTACATTCTTTCTAGGCATGTCACAAAAAATTGCCTCAAGAAATGACAAAAAAAAGAGAACGCTATCAGAAAGCCCTCGACCCACGTAGTGGGACGCCCAGGGGCCGGGATGGGTCAAAAATTCACATTTTCATTTATGTTTTGCATTCTAAAATTAATATATGATTTTTAAGAATTAATGCAATGAGCGGCACCATTTTTTTGATGAATATTCTATTTTTTATGATTTTCTTAATTTTTCATTTTTAAAAATATAATAAAATAAAAATGACGTCAAGAAATAATGAAATTTTACAGATATGATCCTTACATTTTTCTAGGCATAGCAGCAAAAAATGATCACAAAAAATGACAAAACAAAGTAAATCGTTGTCAAAAAACCTCCATCCCACATAGTGGGGCGCCTAGGGGACAACTCAAGGGTCGGGATGGGTAAAAAATTTACATATTTATTTATATTTTACATAGTAAAATTAATATATGATTTTTAGGAATTAATGCAATAAGCGGCACCATTTTTTGATGAATATTCTATTTTTTATGATTATCTTTATATATCATCTTTAAAAAATATAATAAAATAAAACAACGTCAAAACATAATGAAATTTTGCAGACACAATCTTTACATTTTTCTAGGATGCCAGAAAAAAATGGCCTAAAAAAATGACAAAAAAAGTAAAACGCTGTCAAAAAGCCCCCGGCCCGTGTAGTGGGGCACCCAAGGGCTAGCTCAGGGGCCGGGATGGGTCAAAAATTTACATTTTTATTTATGTTTTGCATTCTAAAATTAATATATGATTTTTAGGAATTAATGCAACAACCTGCACCATTTTCTGATGAATATTCTATATTTTATGATTTTCTTTATTTTTTTTTGTCTTTAAAAAATATAATAAAATCAAAATGACGTCAAAAAATAATGACATTTTGCAGACACGATTTTTTTCATTTTTCTAGGCATGCCAAACAAATTGCCTTAAGAAATGAAAAAAAAAGTAAAACGCTGTCAAAAAGCCCCCAGCCCGCGTAGTAGGACGCCCAGGGGCAAGCTCAGGGGCCGTGATGGGTCAAAAATTTATATTTTTATATATCTTTTGCATTCTAAAATTAATATATGATTTTTAGGAATTAATGCCACAACTGGCACCATTTTTTGATGAATATTCTATTTTTTATGATTTTCTTTATGTTTCGTCTTTAAAAAATATAATAAAATAAAAACGACGTCAAAAAATTATGAAATTTTACAAACATGATCCTTCCCTTTTTCTAGGCCTGCCAGCAAAAAAAAGGCCTCAAAAAATGACAAAAAAAAAGAAAAACACTGTCAAAAAGCTCCTGGCCCGCGTAGTGGGGCGCCCAGGGGCCAGCTCAAGGGCCGGGATATGTCAAAAATTTACATTTTTATTTATGTTTTGCATTCTAAAATTAATATATGATTTTTAGGAATTAATACAACAAGAGTCACCATTTTTTTATGAATCTTCTATTTTTTATGATTTTCTTTATTTTTCATCTTAAAAAAATATAGTAAAATAAGAAAGACGTCAAAAAATAATGAAATATTGCAGACACGATCCTTCCCTTTTTCTAGGCATGCCAATAAAAAAGGGCCTCAAAAAATGATAAAATAAAGTAAAACGCTGTCAAAAACTCCCCGACCCACGTACTAAGACGCCTCGGGGCCAACTCAGGGCCCGGCGTAGATTAAAAATTTACATATTTATTTATATTTTGCATTCTAAAATTAATATATGATTTTTAGGAATTAATGCAACAAGCGGTACCATTTTTTTATGAATATTCTATTTTTTATGATTTTCTTTATTTTTCATCTTTAAAAAATATAATAAAATAAAAACGACGTCAGAAAATAAAGAACTTTTACAGAAACGGTCCTTACATTTTTTTACGTATGACAGAAAGATATGGCCTTAAAAAATGGCAAAAAAGTAAAACGCTGTCAAGAAGTCCCCGGCGCGTAGTGTGGCGCCCAAGGGCCTGCTCAGGGACTGGGATGGGTCAAAAATTTACATTTTTATTTGTGTTTTGAATTCTAAAATGAATATATGATTTTTAGGAATTAATGCCACAAGCGGCAACATTTTTTTATGAATATTCTATTTTTTTATGATTTTCTTTATTTTTTATCTTTAAAAAATATAATAAAATAAAAGGGACTTCAAAAAATAATGAACTTTTACAGACATGATCCTCCCATTTTTCTAGGCATGCTAGCAAAAAAAGGCCTAAAAATGACAAAAAAACTAAAACGATGTCAAAAATCCCACGGCTCCCGTAGTAGGGCGCCCAGGGGCAAGCTCGGGGGCCGGGATGGGTCAAAAATTTACATTTTTATTTATGTTTTGTACTCTAAAATTAATATATGATTTTAGGCACCATTTTTTTATGAATATTCTATTTTCTATGATTTTCTTCATTTTCATATTCAAAAAATATACTAAAATAAAAACGACATCGAAAAATAATGAAATTTTGTAGACACAATCCTTCTATTTTTCTAGGCATGGCAGCAAAAAGGGCCTTAAAAAATGACCAAAAAAGTAAAATGCTGTCAAAAAGCTCCCGGCCCGTGTAGTGGGCCACCGAGGGGCCAGCTCAGGGGCCGGGATGGGTAAAAAATTTACATTTTTCTTTATGTTTTGCATTCTAAAATTAATATATGATTTTTAGGAAATAATGCAACAAGCGGCACCATGTTTTGATGAATATTCTATTTTTTATGATTTTCTTTATTTTTCATCTTCAAAAAATATACTAAAATAAAAACGAAGTCAAAAAATAATAAAATTTTACAGACACGATCCTTACATTTTTCTAGGCATGCCAGAATATAATGGCCTAGAAAATGATCAAAAAAAGTAAAACACTGTCAAAAAGCCCTCTGCCCACGTAGTGGGACACCCAGGGGCCAGCTTAGGCCCCGGGATGGGTAAAAAATTTACAATTTGATTTGTGTTTTGCATTCTAAAATTAATATATGAGTTTTAGGAATTAATGAAATAAGTGGCACCATTTTTTGATGAATATTCTATTTTTTATGATTTTCTTTATTTTTCGTATTTAAAAAATATAATAAAATAAAAACGACGTAAAAAAATAAAGAACTTTTGCAGAAATGGTCCTTACATTTTTCTACTTACGATAGAAAAGAAATGGCCTTAAAAATGACAAAAAAGTAAATTACTGTCAAAAAGTCTCAGGCCCGCGTAGTGTGGCGTCCAAGGGCCTGTTCAGGGGCCGAGATGGGTAAAAAATTTACATTTTTTTATGTTTTACATTCTAAAATTCATATATGATTTTTAGGAATTAATGGAACAAGCAGCACCATTTTTTGATGAATATTCTATTTTTTTTATGATTTTCTTTATTTTTCATCTTTAAAAAATATAATAAAATAAAAGCAACGTCAAAAAATAATGAACTTTTACAGACACGATCCTCCTATTTTTCTAGACATTCTAGCTAAAAAAGGCCTAAAAAACTGGCAAAAAAAGTAAAACGTTGTCAAAAAGCCCACGGCCCCCATAGTAGGGCGGCCAGGGGCAAGCTCAGAGGCCGGGATGGGTCAAAAATTTATATATTTATTTATGTTTTGCATTCTAAAATTAATATATGATTTTGAGGAATTAATCCAACAACCTGCACCATTTTTTGATGAATATTCTATTTTTTTATGATTTTCTTTATTTTTCATCTTTAAAACATATAATAAAATTAAAACGACGTAAAAAAATAATGAAATTTTACAGACATGATAGTTACATTTTTCTAGGCATGCCAAAAATAATGGCCTCAATAAATGACCAAAAAAAGTAAAACACTGTTAAAAAGCCCCGGCCCGCGTAGTAATTAATGCAACAACCTACACCATTTTTAGATGAATATTCTATTTTTTATGATTTTCTTTATTTTTCATGTTTAAAAAATATAATAAAACAAAACTGACGTAAAAAAATGTTGAAATTTTGCAGGCATGAACCTTACATTTTTCTAGGCACGTCAGAAAAAAAACAGCATCAAGAAATGACAAAAAAAGTAAAACGCTGTCAAAAAGCCCCCGGCCCGCGTAGAGGGGCGCCCAGGGACTAGCTCAAAGGCCAGGATGGGTAGAAAATTTACCTTTTTACATATGTTTTCCATCCTAAAAATAATATATTATTTTTGGGACTTAATGCCACAATCGGTACCATTTTTTATCAATATTCTATTTTTTATGATTTTTTTTATTTTTTATCTTTAAAAATATAATAAAATAAAAACGACGTCAAAAAATAATGAAATTTTGCAAACATGATCCTTCCCTTTTTCTAGGCATGCCAGCAAAAAAGGGCCTCAAAAAATGACAAAAAAAAAGTAAAACGCTGTCAAAAAGCGCCCAACCTGTGTAGTTGAGCGCCCAAGGGCTAGCTCAGGGGCCGGGGTGGGTCAAAAATTATATTTTATTTATGTTTTGTATTATAAAATTAATATATGATTTTTAAGAATTAATGCAACAAGGGGCACCTTTTTTTGATGAATCTTCTATTTTTTATGATTTTCTTTATTTTTCATCTTTAAAAAATATAAGAAAATAAAAACGACGTCAAAAAATAATGAAATTTTGCAGACACGATCCTTCTATTTTTCTAGGCATGCCAACAAAAGGGCCTCAAAAAATGACAAAAAAATAAAACGCCGTCAAAAAGCCCCCGGTTAGCGTAATGTGGCGCCCTGGGGCCAGCTCAGAGGCAGGGATGGGTAAAAAATTTACATTTTTATTTATGTTTTGCATTTTATAATTAATATATTATTTTTAACAATTAATGCAACAAGAGGCACCAATTTTTTATGAATCTTCTATTTTTTATGATTTTCTATAATTTTCGTGTCTACAAAATATACTAAAATAAAAACGATGTCAAAAATAATAAAATTTTACTGCCACGATCCTTCCCTTTATCAAGACATGCCAGCAATAAAAGTGCCTCAAAAAATGACAAAATAAAGTAAAACATTGTCAAAAAGCCCTCGGCCTACATAGTGGGGCGCCTAAGCGCTAGCTCAAGGACCGGCATGGGTCAAAAAATTTACATATTTATTTATATTTTGCATTCTAAAATTAATATATGATTTTTAGGAATTAATGCGACAAGCGGAACCATTTTTTGATGAATTTTCTATTTTTTATGATTTTCTTTATTTTTTGTATTTAAAAAATATAATAAAATAAAAATGACGTCAAAAAATAATAAAATTTTGCAAAAACGATCTTTACATTTTTCTAGGCATACCAGAAAAAAATGGCCTCAAGAAATGACAAAAAAGTAAAACGCTGTGAAAAAGCCCTCGATCCGCGTAGTAGGGCGCCCAGGGCATAGCTGAAGGGCCGGGATGGGTAAAAAATTTATGTTTTTGTATTTGTTTTGCATTCTAAAATTAATATACGATTTCTGAGAATTAATGCACAAGCGGCACCATTTTTTGATGAATATTCTATTTTTTATTATTTTCTTTATTTTTTATCTTTAAAAAATATAATAAAATAAAAACGACGTCAAAAAATAACAAAATTTGGCAGACACGATCCTTCTATTTTTCTAGGAATGTCAAAATAAGGGCTAAAAAATGACCCAAAAAAAAGTAAAACGTTGTCAAAAGCCCCCGACTCGTGTAGTGGAGCGGTTAATGGCCAGCTTAGGGGCCAGGATGGGTAAACAATTTATCTTTTTATTTATCTTTTGTAGCCTAAAATTAATATATGATTTTTAGAAATTAATGCAACAATATGCACCATTTTTTGATGAATCTTTTATTTTTTACGATTTTTTTTATTTTTCTTCTGTAATAAAAATTATAAAATAAAAACGACGTTTTCAAAAAGTAATGAACTTTTGAAGAAATGATACTTACATTTTTCTAAGAATTTTCGAACAAAATGACCTCAAAAAATGACAAAAAGAGTAAAACGCTTTCAAAAAGCCTACGGCCTGCGTAGTAGGGCTCCCAGGGGCCGGGATGAGTCAAAATTTTATATTATTATTTTTTTTTTTTGCATTCTAAAATTAATATATGATTTTTAGAAAATAATGCAACAAGCGGCATTATTTTTTTATGAATATTCTATTTTTCATAATGTTCTTTATTTTTCATAATTAAAAATATAATAAAATAAAAATGACGTCAAAAAATAATTAACCATTGCATAAACGATCCTTACATTTTTCTAGGCATGTCAAAAAAAATGACCTCAAAAAATAACAAAAAAAGTAAAACACTGTCAAAAAGCCCCTGGCTCGCGTAGTGGGCGCCCAAGGGCAAGCTCAGGGGCCGGGCTGGGTTAAAAATTTACATTTTTATTTGTGTTTTGCATTCTACAATTAATATACGATTTTTAGGAATTAATGAAACAACGGCACCATTAATTGATGAATCTTCTATTTTTTATGATTTTCTTTATTTTTCGTCCTTAAAAAATATAATAAAATAGAAATGACGTAAAAAAATAATGAACTTTTGCAGAAACGGTCCTTACATTTTTCTACGCATGCCAAAAAGAAAATGGCCTTAAAAATGACAAAAAAGTAAAACGCTGTCAAAAAGTCCCCGGCCTACGTAGTGGGGCGCCCAGGGGCCAACTCAGGGGCTGGGATGGGTAAAAATTTATATTTTTATATACCTTTTGCATTCTAAAATTAATATATGATTTTTAGCAATTAATGCAACAAGCTGCACCATTTTTTGATGAATATTCTATTTTTTTTTTATTTTTTTCTTTATTTTTTGTCTTTAAAAAATATAATAACATAAAAGCGACGTCAAAAAATAATTAACTTTTACAGACATGATCCTTCCATTTTCTAGGCATGCGAGCAAAAAAGGGCCTCAAAAAATAACAAAAAAAGGAAAACGCTGTCAACAAGCCCATGACCCTCGTAGTAGGGCTCCTAGGGGCAAGCTCAGGGGCCGGAATGGGTCAAAAATTTATATTTTATTTATGTTTTGTATTCTAAAATTAATATATGATTTTTAGCAATTAATACAATAACCTGCACCATTTTTTAATGCATATTCTATTTTTTCGTCTTTAAAAAATATAATAAAATAAAAATGACGTCAAAAAATAATAAAATTTTACTTAAACGACCCTTACATTTTTCTAGCTGTGCTAGAAAAAATGCGCTCAATAAATGACAAAAAAAGTAAAACGCTGTCAAAACGCCCCTGGCCCGCGTAGTAGGGCACCGAGGGGCCAGCTCAAGGGCTGAAATGTGTTAAAAATTTACATTTTTATTTATGTTTTGCATTCTAAAATTAAGATATGATTTTTAGAAATGAATGCAATAAGAGGCACTAATTTTTTATGAATATTCTATTTTTCAGGATTTTCTTCATTTTTTAAATTTAAAAACTATAATAAAATTAAAGCGACGTCAAAAAATAATGAACTTTTATAGACACGATCCTTACATTTTTCTTGACACGCCATAAAAAATGGCCTAAAAATGACAAAAAAAAGTAAAACGCTGACGAAAAGCCCCCGGCCAGCGTAGTGGGACGCACAGGGGCTAGCTCAAGAGCCGAGATGGGTCAAAAATTTACATTTTGATCTGTGTTTTGCATTCTAAAATTAATATATGATTTTTCAGAAGTAATGAAACAAGAGCACCATTTTTAGATGAATATTCTATTTTTTGTGATTTTCTTTATTTTTCATTTTTAAAAAATATAATATAATAAAAACTACATCAAGAAATAATGAACTTTTTCAGAAACGGCCCTTACATTTTTTTATGCCTGTCAGAAAAAAAATGGCCTTAAAAAATCACAAAAAAATAAAACGATATCAAAAAGTCTCCGGCTCGTGTAGTGGGGTGCCCAGGGGACAGCTCAGGGGCCAGGATGGATCATAAATTTACATTTTTATTTATGTTTTGCATTCTAAAATTAATATATGATTTTTAGGAATTAATGCAACAAGCGGCGCCATTTTTTGATGAATATTCTATTTTTATGATTTTCTTTATTTTTCATCTTTAAAAATATAATAAAATAAAAACTACGTCAAAAAAGTAATGAAATTTTACAAAAATGATCCTTACATTTTTCTAGGCATGCCAGAAAAAATGGTCTCAAAAAATGACAAAAAAAGTAAAACGCTGTCAAAAAGTTCCCAGCCCGCGTAGTGGGTCGCCCAAGGGGGGGCCAGCTCAGGGGCCGGGATTGGTTAAAAATTTACATTTTTATTTATATTTTGCATTCTAAAATTAAGATATGATTTTTAGAAATGAATGCAATAAGTGGCACTATTTTTTTTATGAATATTCTATTTTTTATGATTTTTTTATTTTTTTTCTTTAAAAAGTATAATAAAATAAAAACGACGTCAAAAAATAATGAAATTTTACATACACGATCCTTACATTTTTCTAGACCCCAGAAAAAATAGACACAAAAAAATGACAAAAAAATAAAACGCTGTCAAAAAGCCCCCGGCCCGCGCAGTGGGGTGCCCAAAGGCTAGCTCAGGGGCCGGGATGGGTCAAATATTTACATTTTTATTTATATTTTCCATTCTAAAATTAATATATGATTTTTAGAAATTAATGCAATAAGCGACACCATTTTTTGATGAATATTATACTTTTTATGATTTTCTTTATTTTTATCTTTAAAAAGTATAATAAAATAAAAACGATGTCAAAAAATAATGAAATTTTGGAGATACGATCCTTATATTTTTCTAGGCATGTCGGAAAAAATGGCCTTAAAAAATGACAAAAAAGTAAAATGCTGTCAAAAAGCTCCTAGTCCGCGTAGCGGGGCGCCCTGGGGCCAGCTCAGGGGCCGGGATGGGTCAAAAATTTACATTGTTATTTATGTTTTGTATTCCAAAATTAATATATGATTTTTAGGAATTAATGCAACAAGCAGCACCATTTTTTGATGAATATTATATTTTTTATGATTTTCTTTATTTTTCGTCTTTAAAAAATATAATAAAATAAAAACTACATAAAAAAGTAATGAAATTTTACAGAAATGATCCTTACATTTTTCTAGGCATGCCAAAAAAATGGCCTAAAAAAATGACAAAAAAAGTAAAACGCTGTCAAAAGGCCCCAACCCGCGTAGTGGGGTGGCCAGGGGCCAGTTATTAACGCCCAAAAGTGATGTTCACAAGCGGTCAATTGTAGCACAGAAGGGCGGTCGTATCCACAGGGAGATAACAACATAACAAAAATGACTAACAGAATAAGAGCGTTAGAGAAAAGTGAATTAAAGAAAAATGAGAGTTTTTAAGATTTTTGTTGCAAATAAAATAAAAAGGAGAAAATCGGTATGAAGAAAATGGTAAGGTGTCCAGAATTCCTAATGCTTCGTTCACCAATTCAAGTTTTGATTCACAAAATAAAAGAATCGAATAAATTCAATCTCTATGTTGGCTCAGAAAATATTATTATTATAAGTTATCCAAAATCGACAATATATCAATTTGACAATATTGCAGTAAAAGACAATTTATAAAATAATTTGAACGACAAAACAATGCATGACAGAATTACATAAGAAAAGCGTTACTGAACTTATATAAAAATTGGCACACAATATTTTGAAAAGTAATAGAAAAATAGATGAGATTTAATTCATTCAGATGTTGAACTTTACAGTGCAAGGAATCAAAACTCTAAATTGGATCGCTCCACATAAGTTCATTTCTAACCTCACCAAGAGAACTCTAGCCTAGCTTGCAAAACATTCTCACAAGTTCTAAAGAGAAAATATGAGACTGACAGCAAGACGACAGAAAATTGAATATTAAAAGCTTCCAAACACCTTAGGCCAACCTCTCTATTTATAGTGTTCAGAGGTTGCCTGTCAAATAAGAAAATAAATAATAAAACTAGAAAATTACAAAAGAAAAGGAAATAAAATAAAATTACACATAAATTAGGAGAAATCATATATTTGATTTGAGGAAGAAATCTGGTAATTTCGTCTGATTTTTGGGGAAGGAATTCAGATTCAGCACAGAAGAGACACGTGTCGAAGCTTGATTGGCAGTGAGGACAAAAACGCGCCACGTGTCGTACGCGGATTCGTTGGAGTGTGCTGGCGCAGGCAGAGTGGAGGACAGCTGGGACCTGCGGAAGCCAGCTGTCACGCACGGAGAAGACATGCAACTACAAGCTAACATGCGGGACCCACGCGGTGGAAAGCTAAGACGCGCGGTGAAGGCTGCGTGGAAAGAACGCGCGAGCTGAGGAACTCTTGTGCAAGTGACGTGCGCTGGAAGTGCTGCGGATAGGCTATCACAAAGTGGGACCCACGAGTGGCTTGGCTCGGTGGCTCAAACGGCTCACGCGGCTCTCGCTCGGCCTGGTGGCTCAGATTGGTTGAAAATATGGCTTTCATGGCTCCTTCTTGTGTAGCTTTTCACACTGCTTTCGTCTGTAAATAATTAAGCAAAAACTAGACAAATTCCAATTAAAAATATTATGAATAAAAATAATAAAATTGTTTAATTTAGGCTTAAATATTTTAATATTATATAAATCAAAAGTAATATTTAGGATGCATTTTCATGCACTTATCACCAGCTCAGGGGCCAGGTGTAACATCCTAATTTTCAGACTTAAACTTTTGTGTTAATTTTGTATGAAAGAATTGTAAGAGAAATGATAAAAGAGTTTAAGGACTAAATTGCAAGGCTTTAGGGGGGCATGATTGAAAGAATTTTCGTAGTTGGGGGCCATATTGCAATATTAAGAG